>NC_092267.1:1909785-1965142 GCF_036320965.1 Panulirus ornatus
ATATATATATATATATATATATATATATATATATATATATATATATATATATTATAACCTTAATGAGATGACATTGATGACGGCATTCAGATACTCGTGCAGTCGTCTCAGCTAACATAAAAACTGGCCCTAACAAACAGTTCCTTACGACTATATAAACCTATGGTCACAGGGGACAGCGAACGACCGATTCACGTACGAAGTTTTGCAAGGAAAAAAAAAATATACAAGTTTGACATTTCCTCCCGTCGTGCACACTCTTACGATCATGCTTCAAAGGGGAACGTAATAGATAGTAGACTGATGTGCTGCAATTGGTGAGAAGAAATCCAGTCGTTATCCACACGCCTTGCTAAACGCATCCTCCAAATCTCAGTGGACAAACTGCAGACATTGATCACAATAAGGGTCTCATATATCTGACAAAATGAATGTAAGTGATGAGGTTCCATTGAGGAGATATATCTTCCTGCTCTATACGTTTCGCATATGGATTCGGGTTTAACGGATAGCCATTAAATCTAATATATAGCGTAATTCACATGTAAACAAAATGCATGCCAGCAGTATGATAATGGGAGCCACCTGGTGCCTCTGTCCCGAATGTTGGTGAAAAGAAGTGGAAAAGACGAAACAATGAAACATATCTGATACGAAGCGAGCCAAATTTAACGAGTGATTACGAACCGAACAAAATTTAACGAGTAAATACAAAACGAACTAAATTTAACGAGTAAATACGAGGCTAACAAAACTTAACGAGTAAATATGAAGCGAACAAAATTTAGCGAGTAGATATGAAGCGAACAAAATTTAACGAGTGAATATGAAGCAAACAAAATCTAACGAGTGAATATAAAACGAACAAAATCTAACGAGTAAATACGAAGCAAGCAAAATCTAACGAGTAAATATGAAGCGAACAAAATTTGACGAGATAGATATGAAGCGAACAAAATTTAACAAGTAAATACTAAGCGAACAAAATTAAACGAGCAAATACAAATCTAACAAAATTTAACGAGTAAATACGAAGCGAACAAAATTAAAAGGGAGTGAACATGTGGTTTATCACAAACAGTATATTCAGGTAGAACTACAGAGACAAGCAGAGGAGAAGAGACAAACACAAACACACCAGGAACAAAGAAACTCTGAAAAGAACATTGTGGACAAGTCAGGGAATAATATCCAAAGCTCCCCCATACATTCATTATGAATATATCTCCAGCTAAGGGGCAGTTAAGAGATCCAAACGGTATGTGAGGATACATGAGCATCGGAATGACAGGCTCAAAAGTGTTATTTTTATAGTAGGTAACACTAGAGCCAGAAGAAGAATAAAAGGATTGAGGGATGAAGTCTTCAAGTACAGTGAAATTTCGAGAAGATACATTGACAAAATATTAGAAGGGGCATGAGCCATGCAAACGCCAATGGTCCTGATGATATTCTACCTTATGTGTTAAAGTTGGGGTTGAGGGTATTGGTCCACAGTCAACCCAGCTGTTCATCCATCCTTAGGGAATGGTCGATAAAATGGGTACCCAACTCAGCCTTGATTAGGACCTCAGTTGCCCGTGCCGTCTCAGCTAACATTAAAGGTATATGCACATGATAAACTATATAATCTATGTGCACATTTGCCTGTTCAAAATGTCGCTGGAGAGAGAGAGAGAGAGAGAGAGAGAGAGAGAGAGAGAGAGAGAGAGAGAGAGAGAGAGAGAGAGAGAGAGAGAGAATGCCAAGGGAGTGGAGGAGGGTAAACACCATAGCTCTCCATATGAAAGAACAATGGGAAGGCACCGTGAGCTACAGACCAGCCCCCCTGACGGGTGTGGTCTTTTTAAAGTACTTGTAACGATGATGAGAAAGCAAATGGTTGACTACTTGCTGAGGAAGAAAGACCAAAAGTGACAGAAGACGTGGTTTCAGATACAGTGGGTCTTGTGCATCTGACCTTTGTGTGTGAGCGAGTTTTGTTTTAGACAAACGAGCGGAGTGGGTGGAGAGTTTGTATCTGGACTACCAGAAAAAGGATTTAACGCTATAAGAAGCTGGAACCTCAGCCGGGTATAAGGAAGGGACTCCTTAGTGCATAAAAGACTATCTTACAGGAAGGGAACAAAAGAGACTCGTCAAAAGTACGTGCTTGAAATGGATGGAGGTCGCCAGTGGAATACTGTAGGGTTTTGTTCTGGGATCATTTTACTTTCTCTTTATCTATGAAAACGACTTACAATAATCTGCGGACTTCTACCTGAATATCTTCAGAGAGCAATGGTCGAGAGGGAAGTGAACAGTGTGGAGAATTACATCAACTTACAAGGGGAACTTGACGGACGGCAAAGTTGGTCCGAAACATGATTAATGAAGTTCGGCCCGAGTGAAAGTGAAGAGGATGAGCCACAGCGAAGGAAGGCCATGATATAGTTATCATCCAGCGTGATATGAACTTCAGAATCTGTGTCTTAAAAAGAATTCGGAAGGAGACATCGTCCCTGACCTGTCGCCAGAGTCCCACTTCAAGCGTGTATTGAAGGAGACCAGCTGTCCCATAAACAAACATCAAAACTCCATTGAAGTTCATAGATGAGAAAATATTTAGCGAGCTATTTACATCAAACATAAGGTCAAAGTAAAATCATGCTTCTCAAGTTTGATGAACGCAACTAGAAAAGTATAAAGACCAGATACAGAAGGTCCAAAGGAGACACAAAAATAGAATTAAGAGAGCTGAGGGTAGGAGAGGAAAGAGGTCTTAATTCTGCCCACGATGGAAGAAAGAAGAATGAGGGGTGACTTGATCACAACCTTTAAACTTTTAAAACAGAATCATGACGTGGATAGTGAACAGTCCTTCGAGAGGCATAGGCAAAGGGCAACCAGAGGACTTAACATGGTATTAAAGAAGCACTTTGCTAAGAAAGATATGAAGTACCTGAATAGAATCACAGGACTGAACGAAAAGAATCTAAAGCACCTGAAGACATGGTTAATGTGAACAACTTATAGAAATTCAACAACTGGGTTAATGAAATTTTTATCTTCGCAACAGATGAGAAAATCACTACCAAAATTGTTTCTCCTGAAGCACGACAACATTGAAAAGAAAAATGAAAAATTCCTGATAAAATGTGATTAAAAATTTTTGATATTAAATATAAAGGCTTAATGATATGATAAAGTTCTTTGATGGCAGAAATCTGTTAATTTACAAGTTTTTTGTTTACGAATTTTTTACGCTGCTGGGGACAAAATGTTTGAAATATCTTTTTACTATTGTTCTATTCTAGAATACAGCATCCGAATAATCCAGGTGAAGCTGGGTACTGTTTTTCATACATGTATATATATATATATATATATATATATATATATATATATATATATATATATATATATATATATATATATATATATATATTATCCCTGGGGACAGGGGATGAAGAATACTTCCCACGTATTCCCTGCGTGTCGTACAAGGCGACTAAAAGGGGAGGGAGCGGGAGGCTGGAAATCCTCCCCTCTCTTTTTTTTTTTCTTTTTTTTTAATTTTCCAAAAGAAGGAACAGAGGGGGGCCAGGTGAGGATATTCCACAAAGGCCCAGTCCTCTGCTCTTAACGCTACCTCGCTAATGCGGGAAATGGAGGATAGTTTAAAAGAAAGAAAGAAAGAAATATATATATATATATATATATATATATATATATATATATATATATATATATGTGTGTGTGTGTGTGTGTGTGTGTGTGTGTGTACTAATAGGAGTAGAGGAGATAGTGAATGTTAGTAGTGAAGTTTAGTCTGAGACAGGGGTGTGTGATGTCACCGCGATTGTTTAATTTCTTTATGAATCGGGTGGTGAGGGAGGTAAATGCAAGGGTCTTGGAGAGAGGTGCGAGTATGCAGTCTGTAGGGGATGAGAGGGCCTAGGAGGATACTGCAGAAGTTACTGACTGACTTTGGACGTGTGTTTGAAAGGAGGAAGTTGAGGGTAAATATGAATAAAAGTAGGTTAGCTGAGGTGTGAGTTTTAAAAGAGAAAAATTGCAGGAAGCAAATTGTTTGGGAAACCTGAGAGTGGACACGGAGCATATGGAACCATGAAAGCAGTAGTGAGTCAAAGGGTGGTACAGGGGGCGTATGTTCTGGAAGCGCTGAATAATGTGTTAAAAGAGATCTTTATGTGGAAGGAAAAAAATGGGTACGTTTGAAGGCATAGTATCCCAGCAATGTTACACTGTTGTAAGGCATAAGCTATAGATAAGGCTGTGCGGAGAAGGGTAGATATGTTGGAAATTAAATGTTTGAGGACAATATGTGGTGTGAATTGATTTGATCGAGAAAGGGTATGGATAAGGAGTGGAAATAAAAAGAATGTGGTTGAGACAGCTAAAGAGGGGCATGTTAAAATGGGTTGGACATACAGAGAGAATGAGTGAGGAAAGGACAAAGAGGATATGTGTGTGTCAAAAGTGGAGAAAACAAGAACAAACTGGAGATGGAAGAATAGAGTGAAAGAAGACTTTGAGCCTTAACATGCAAAAGGTTGAAAAATGCGCACGGGATAGAGTGGATTGGAACAATCTAATATACTGGGGTCGACGTGTTGTCAATGGACGAGACAGGGCATGTGAAACGCCTGGGGTAAACCATGGAAAGTTCTGTGGTGCCCGGATGTGGATAAGGAACTGTGTTTCGGTGCTTTACATGACAGCTAGAGAATGGATGTGAGCGGATGCGGTCTTTCTTCGTCTGGCCCTAGTGCCATCGTCTTTACACAGACGACGCAATTTAGGTTTCACAAATTTTCAACTGGAAAAGGGACGTTCCACCGTGCTATTGATACTGGCAGTGTAGCATACTCAGAGTAATGAAAATCATCACAGATCACATTTTCCCCTATGCACTTCAACATGTCTTGCACACCATCCTTTGAACATGTACTGATGTGAAGAACTTTGAGCTCTGCGAGAAACCCTTTCATGCTTGAAAGCTATAGAACTGAAGAATCTTTTGGACGGCTTCTTGGCCAGCTTCGGTGCAAACTTTGAGGCAGTGGAAGGATCTCAAAATTTTACCAGTGGCACCTCACCTCCTCTTCCTTTTGAATCTTCTTTCTGTCATCATTACTTATCATCACTTTTTTCTTGTTATCTTCAGAAACAACTAGAGATGCACAGTACAGAAGCGCAGGAGCTTCCCTGGACAAATACCTGCAAAGTGTACCGGACCAACCAGGCTGTGGGGGCTATGTGGGCTGGCGATCTGCGGCGTCCAACAGCTTGGAAGACCAACGATCCAGGACAGCGGCCTTGGTTCATCCCTGGCTGTTTAGGGGTTGGTTGAAGACCTACGAGGACTTCACCAGGTATCCACCAGATATCTAGGAAAGATCAGTAAACTTCGTTATGGTATTGCACGAACAATAAACTTCGTCATGGTATTGCAAGAGCAATAAACTTCATGGTATTGCACGAACAATAAACTTCGTCATGGTATTGCAAGAGCAATAAACCTCATGGTATTACAAAAGCACTAAACTTCGTTATGGTATTGCAAAAACAAACTTCATGGTATTGCAAGAGCAGTATGCTTCGTCATGGCTCTCTTCTTCTGATGATTAAAATCAATCATCTTTTTCTCATAACATGGAACTGCAATTCCACTGAGCAAAAAACATTTCGTCTTCGTGTTTGGCAAAGAATTTTTGTGTGAATTCAATTTTTTTTTTTTTTGTCTTTTGTATCTTTTCGTTTGTGGTCAGTATTTTCAAAAGAAAAAAAAAACATTAGAACATTTCGCCTTCGTGTCTGGCAAGGAATTTCGGTGCAATATTCTCTTTGGTATCCCTGGTTTTTGGTGGGTGTTTTCAAAAGAAAAATTTTGAACTGTTCACCTGTCTTTCGCAAGTTTTTTTTTTTTTTTGAAATGCTCCATCCACAGTGTTGTAAGCTGATAAAAGATACAGTCTTGTAAGCTGATGAAAGATACAATGTTGTAAGCTGATGAAAGATACAGTGTTGTAAGCTGATGAAAGATAGTGTTGTAAGCTGATGAAAGATCAGGTAGAATTGGCAATCGTTTTCTGAGTGACTAAATCTCCATCACGTGGGTCAGGTGGAGCCCATTGTGAAATCTCTTAAAGAAACTGTGCCATCATACCGAAGACCGACCTTTCGTCGCGTGTTAAGAACTGCTTTACGACGGAGCAAACCGACGTCTGACAGCCTTTTCTTATCGAACTTAGGCTGTCCAGGGTGCATGACCAACTGTCTATAAACAAAAGCTGCATGACGTTTTCCTGTGGTTGAGATGAATGCACACAACTTTTCCACAAAGTTAAAGACTAAAACAAAATAAGGACTTGGTCGATTACTTCAGCTCCAGTTATAAGCACATAGACTGTCTTCTCATTCTGTCGTAGAATCCTTGATTGCGATACTCTTAAGGCCTTGGTCTCTGACGTAAATATCCAAACCATCATTTTCAAGTTGGGACAATACAACTTTTCCCCAAGGTCTTCAACCGTCGTTAACTGTAGACCACACTCTTGAATGCACCGCTCTGTAAAGCCAAAGACCCGCGCATCCTATCTACGTTTTCATCCGAAAAAAAAACCTTGTGCTTGTGTGTAGATATCTAAGGCTTTGATAAGATCATCATACGTTTGGCAAGGGAGGTCCTCTGATTTCTACTGCTCTACAGATTCGTGACTGTTTCCTTAGCGTTGATGGTTTACACTGTCATACTGTCCAAATACATCATAAAACAGAAAGAAATTCCATCTACTGAATACATCTGTGCTTGCATCGTCTGCTATCAAGAACTCGCTATGACTAGCCAAAAAGAAAGTAATGTCTCGATGCTGTGTATAAATCTTTCGTTTTGTTGCCTCCTGATATAGCATGGCTCGCCTCTCGCTATCTGCTATTGCAAATGTTTTCTAAAATGCATATCTTTAAGGCCGTTTCGTCGTAACACTCCCGGCGGACGTGTTCAGAAAAGGAATACTTTATCATTTGAATGGCATTTTTCCATTTCTTTCATCCCCACTGCTCTCCAAAATGACAGGTGATGATGGTACCTGTCCTCGTACATGATACGCCGACTCAAACGCAAAAGTGCATCTTTTTCTGGAGAATATTCCAGCCATAGTTTTTTTTTTTTTTATCAAACCCTTGCATCCGAGAGGAACGTCGGTCTGAATTCTTTAGGATAAGTAATGTTCCTTGGCTTCTACGGTCCGACAGAATGACTAATCTCAGCGAACCTATCTTTAATAAAATCGTATGTTAAACATCTGTACATGAGGAGGATTGGCCGAAAATCCTAACTTTTGGACACCAAAAAATGAGCCTTTAGTTTTATCATCTTGTCTCAGTTCGTCTATAACTCCAGCCGGATCGTGTTCCCCCCTCATCCATGCTATCACAGTCTTGGGTTTCCTCATCTTCTTCAGTATCTAGCCCTACCTCTGGCTCCTTCCCCATGGTAGTCCACTTCTGTACCTACTATCCCTCTCTGTCTCGCTCATACTGTCTCTCACCTCCGACTGCCGCTTTCTGGCCTGAACCCGTTGTCAAAAGGACAGCAGACTTTGCTACCACCATTCTTACTTCCTTTTTCAGTCTCCTCTTCGTGGCATGGTACTCAAACATTCAAACCCAGACACCTACAAGAACGGTTTGCCTTCGAGCTTTCACTACACTAAACTGTGGGTTTCCGATATCATCCACTATCACACTGAGGCTCGAAGGGACCAAGTGGTTTGCTGGTGTTGTAATACCTTTGCATTCATTTGTGTATCCTCCTTTTTAACATTCCAAAGCCCACGCCAGCATTACAATCGTCAGTGCTTCCCTACGACCTTTGGCAAAATCTTGCTATATAGATCTTATTGACAAACACTTGGCATGTAAGAACAACTACAATCTACGTAGGATCATAAATATGTACAACACAGTACGAGATATGGACCTCCGTGGTGTAGCGGTTAGCGTTCCTGACTTTGACGCATTTACGGTTCGCCAGGTTCCAATCCTGGTTTCGGTAGTCGGTACACAGTTAACCCAGCTGTTCAACCACGATAAGGGGCTGGTCGATAAGATGGATACCTGGCTCAGGCTAAGGTATGTCTACCGTTAATTAGATGGCTTTGATTAGAGCCTAAGTTGCCATAACCGTCTCAGCTAAAGAAAAAAAAAATCACAACGTAAAACATCAGAGAAGAGCAGCAAGATGCGTCCTTTCGTCTCATCATCAGTTACCAACTTATAAGGAACCCAGGAAAGACAGAGCCATATAGCTAAGGCCACACTGTGATTAATAACACCACAACTTGAAACCTTTAATGCATCATTAGGTTGCAGCATATTACGTTGCATTATGACGTCTGAAATGCATCGTACACTTACCCTGCTTATCTTGACGATATGCCAACAGCAACTGCAAGCATTGCAATCAACTGAAGTGCAACTTACACATGCAACGTAGAATCATGACACTTTGGCAACAGTACCTCACTTATAGTATGGTGAACATAGGAAACAGATTGTACAGGAAAAACGACAAAATTGCTGCCTGAGTGTAAAGGGACACGTGTCAGCTGGATCGTGTCAACACAGATGAGGTTCCACACATTTCCAACACCGGCGGTGTCTGGGGTCTCTGAACCGCCAGACGCACTTCACTAAAGGTGGGGACACGTACGCCTCTCTGAAAAGTGCCATATTTTTCAACATTCTTGACCAAAAAATCAAATTCTTCTCACTTTTTGCAGTAGCTCCTAAAACAACGCCAGGGATGAATAATTTGACAGGTAACTTTTTTTAAGTGATGACAATATTTCTGTGACTGAACACCACGGACTAAAGATATAACAACATTAATGCCATAAAAAGTATACACTCTCAAAAAACTTACTGCCACTAGTCTGTAACAAAAGGATCCTCCTGTGACCTTTCCAAACAGTTCATCTGCTCCACATTAAACTACGCCTCACCCACTTCGTCGTATACACCTTCAAAACAGACATTATAAAAGCTGCAAACCACATACACACACAGAAAAAGAGAACATCCATACAAATTGTCTAGCAACCAAAACATTCAACACTGACACATAGGAAGTATAATACTTCTAATACATTCACACTTCGACGTGTTTGGCAACCCCTTTCACCCTAACCACTGTATAACCAACCAATACCCCCACACCAGAAAAAAAAACTCACTCGACGTGTTTGGCAGCCCCTTTCACCCTAACCACTGTATAACCAACCAATACCCACACACCAGAAAAAAAAAACTCACTCCTACCCAATAATTCAACATCCAATACTTACAGGTCTCCTTCCCCTAACAAACATAACAATGACAAAACATATTCCACAATGTGATCATTCGAGAGGAACTCAACTATCACTCTTTCCATAGTCCAATATCAACCTCCTCTCCACTAAACATATATCCATCTGAAACTGCGTCCCACAGTCATGTGCGAGTTAAACTTTCCCTTCTGCTCTGTAGACATCGTCCATCTCTCTAGCACAGCAAACACGGATGTGAAACTGCATCCCACAGACATGTGCGAGTTGAACTTTCCCTTCTGCGATCTGGATATCATCCATCTCTCTAGCACTGCAAACACGGATGAGCATATCATGTAATCCCCTCACTCCCAGATGTACCTTCCACACAGAACATTACATTCACACTACAAAGACAAAACCATCCAACTTGACGTGTGATCCTGTCTGGTGAACGTGGCTTGCCGCCTAAGCACTGCCCGAGCCCCCTTAGAGGTCTTATGGAAAGAGGGTAAGATTAGCATATATATATTTACACATTTTTTTTCTTTTTTTATACTATTCGCTATTTCCCGCGATAGCGAGGTAGCGTTAAGAACAGAGGACTGGGCCTTTGAGGGAATATCCTCACCTGGACCTCTTCTCTGTTCCTTCTTTTGGAAAAAAAAAAAAAAAAAACGAGAGGGGAGGATTTCCAGCCCCCCGCTCCCCTCCCTTTTAGTCGCCTTCTACGACACGCAGGGAATACGTGGGAAGTATTCTTTCTCCCCTATCCCCAGGGAATAAATTTTTACACATATATATATATATATATATATATATATATATATATATATAGAGAGAGAGAGAGAGAGAGAGAGAGAGAGAGAGAGAGAGAGAGAGAGAGAGAGAGAGTGGGCTATAGACAGGGTTGTCGGCAGGAGGGTGGATGTGCTGGAAATGAGATGTTTGAGGACAATATGTGGTGTGAGGCGGTTTGATCAAGTAAGTAATGATAGGGTAAGAGAGATGTGTGGAAATAAAAAGGCTGTGGTTGAGAGAGCAGAAGAGGGTGTATTGAAATGGTTTGGTCACATGGAGAGAATGAGTGAGGAAAGATTGACCAAGAGAATATATGTCTCAGAGGTGGAGGGAACGAGGAAAAGTGGGAGACCAAATTGGAGCTGGAAGGATGGAGTAAACTATATTTTTTGCGATCGGGGCCTGAACATACAGGTAAACCTGGGGAAAACCATGGAAAGTTTTGTGGGGCCTGGATGTCGAAAGGGAGCTGTGGTTTCGGTGCATTATTACATGACAGCTAGAGACTGAGTGTGAACGAATTTGTTCATTCTTTGTTGTCTTTTCCTAGCACTACCTCGCGCGCGTGCGGGGGAGGGGGGGGAGGTGGCGGTGAGCCATTTCATGTGTGGCGACGGTAATGGATGAAGGCAGCAAGCATGAATATGTACATGTGTATATATATGTATATGTCTGTTGTATACCCTGAAATGTAAAGATATGTGTATGTACGTGTGTGGGCGTTTATGTATATGCATGTGCATATGAGTGGGTTGGGCCATTCCTTCGTTATCCGCTACCTCGTGAACCCGGGAGACGGCGACTGAGTATAATAAATTATATATATATATATATATATATATATATATATATATATATATATATATATATATATATATATTTTTTTTTTTTTTTTTTTTTTTTATACTTTGTCGCTGTCTCCCGCGTTTGCGAGGTAGCGCAAGGAAACAGACGAAAGAAATGGCCCAACCCTCCCCATACACATGTACATACACACGTCCACACACGCAAATATACATACCTACACAGCTTTCCATGGTTTACCCCGGACGCTTCACATGCCTTGATTCAATCCACTGACAGCACGTCAACCCCTGTATATATATATATATATATATATATATATATATATATATATATATATATATATACCACCACTCAGATATAGCAGATATGGCAGATATAGGGTGTTTTCGTCGAGGTGGTGTGCAAAGTGAGAGGGTTAGGGAAAATGATTTGGTAAACAGAGAAGAGGTAGTGAAAGCTTTGCGGAAGATGAAAGCCGGCAAGGAAGCAGGTTTGGATGGTATTGCAGTGGAATGTATTAAAAAAGGGGGTGACTGTATTGTTGACTGGTTGGTAAGGTTATATATATATATATATATAACGAGATCACGCGCACTTTGTTATATATATATATATATATATATATATATATATATATATATATATATATATATATATATATATATATATATATATATATATACATTTTCTTCTTCTTTCAAACTATTCGCCATTTCCCGCTTTAGCGAGGTAGCGTTAAGAACAGAGGACTGGGCCTTGGAGGGAATATCCTCACCTGGCCCCCTTCTCTGTTCCTTGTTTTGGAAAATTAAAAAAAAAAAACGAGAGGGGAAGATTTCCAGCCCCCCGCTCCCTCCCCTTTTAGTCGCCTTTTACGACACGCAGGGAATACGTGGGAAATATTCTTTTTCCCCTATCCCCAGGGATAAATATATATATATATATATATATATATATATATATATATATATATATGTATGTGCATATGTGTGTGTGTGTGTGTGTGTGTGTGTATATGTATATATATATGTATATTATCCCTGGGGATAGGGGTGAAAGAATACTTCCCACGTATTCCTCGCGTGTCGTAGAAAGCGACTAGAGGGGACGGGAGCGGGGGGCCGGAAATCCTCCCCTCCTTGTATTAACTTTCTAAAATGGGAAACAGAAGAAGGAGTCACGCGGGGAGTGATCATCCTCCTCGAAGGCTCAGAGTGGGGTGCCTAAATGTGTGTGGATGTAACCAAGATGTGAAAAAAGGAGAGATAGGTAGTATGTTTGAGGAAAGGAACCTGGATGTTTTGGCTCTGAGTGAAACGAAGCTCAAGGGTAAAGGGGAAGAGTGGTTTGGAAATGTCTGGGGAGTGAAGTCAGGGGTTAGTGAGAGGACAAGAGCAAGGGAAGGGGTAGCAATACTCCTGAAACAGGAGTTGTGGGAGTATGTGATAGAATGTAAGAAAGTAAATTCTCGATTAATATGGGTAAAATTGAAAGTTGATGGAGAGAGGTGGGTGATTATTGGTGCATATGCACCTGGGCATGAGAAGAAAGATCATGAGAGGCAAGTGTTTTGGGAGCAGCTAAATGAGTGTGTTAGCGGTTTTGATGCACGAGACCGGGTTATAGTGATGGGTGATTTGAATGCAAAGGTGAGTAATGTGGCAGTTGAGGGAATAATTGGTATGCATGGGGTGTTCAGTGTTGTAAATGGAAATGGTGAAGAGCTTGTAGATTTATGTGCTGAAAAAGGACTGATGATTGGGAATACCTGGTTTAAAAAGCGAGATATACATAAGTATACTTATGTAAGTAGGAGAGATGGCCAGAGAGCGTTATTGGATTACGTGTTAATTGACAGGCGTGCGAAAGAGAGACTTTTGGATGTTAATGTGCTGAGAGGTGCAACTGGAGGGATGTCTGATCATTATCTTGTGGAGGCTAAGGTGAAGATTCGTATGGGTTTTCAGAAAAGAGGAGTGAATGTTGGGGTGAAGAAGGTGGTGAGAGTAAGTGAGCTTGGGAAGGAGACCTGTGTGGGGAAGTACCAGGAGAGACTGTGTACAGAATGGAAAAAGGTGAGAACAATGGAAGTAAGGGGAGTCGGGGAGGAATGGGATGTATTTAGGGAATCAGTGATGGATTGCGCAAAAGATGCTTGTGGCATGAGAAGAGTGGGAGGTGGGCTGTTTAGAAAGGGTAGTGTGTGGTGGGATGAAGAAGTAAGAGTATTAGTGAAAGAGAAGAGAGAGGCATTTGGACGATTTTTGCAGGGAAAAAATGCAATTGAGTGGGAGAAGTATAAAAGAAAGAGACAGGAGGTCAAGAGAAAGGTGCAAGAGGTGAAAAAAAGGGCAAATGAGAGTTGGGGTGAGAGACTATCAGTAAATTTTAGGGAGAATAAAAAGATGTTCTGGAAGGAGGTAAATAGGGTGCGTAAGACAAGGGAGCAAATGGGAACTTCAGTGAAGGGCGTAAATGGGGAGGTGATAACAAGTAGCGGTGATGTGAGAAGGAGATGGAATGAGTATTTTGAAGGTTTGTTGAATGTGTCTGATGACAGAGTGGCAGATATAGGGTGTTTTGGTCGAGGTGGTGTGCAAAGTGAGAGGGTTAGGGAAAATGATTTGGTAAACAGAGAAGAGGTAGTAAAAGCTTTGCGGAAGATGAAAGCCGGCAAGGCAGCAGGTTTGGATGGTATTGCAGTGGAATTTATTAAGAAAGGGGGTGACTGTATTGTTGACTGGTTGGTAAGGTTATTTAATGTATGTATGACTCATGGTGAGGTGCCTGAGGATTGGCGGAATGCGTGCATAGTGCCATTGTACAAAGGCAAAGGGGATAAGAGTGAGTGCTCAAATTACAGAGGTATAAGTTTGTTGAGTATTCCTGGTAAATTATATGGGAGGGTATTGATTGAGAGGGTGAAGGCATGTACAGAGCATCAGATTGGGGAAGAGCAGTGCGGTTTCAGAAGTGGTAGAGGATGTGTGGATCAGGTGTTTGCTTTGAAGAATGTATGTGAGAAATACTTAGAAAAGCAAATGGATTTGTATGTAGCATTTATGGATCTGGAGAAGGCATATGATAGAGTTGATAGAGATGCTCTGTGGAAGGTATTAAGAATATATGGTGTGGGAGGCAAGTTGTTAGAAGCAGTGAAAAGTTTTTATCGAGGATGTAAGGCATGTGTACGTGTAGGAAGAGAGGAAAGTGATTGGTTCTCAGTGAATGTAGGTTTGCGGCAGGGGTGTGTGATGTCTCCATGGTTGTTTAATTTGTTTATGGATGGGGTTGTAAAGGAGGTAAATGCAAGAGTCCTGGAAAGAGGGGCAAGTATGAAGTCTGTTGGGGATGAGAGAGCTTGGGAAGTGAGTCAATTGTTGTTCGCTGATGATACAGCGCTGGTGGCTGATTCATGTGAGAAACTGCAGAAGCTGGTGACTGAGTTTGGTAAAGTGTGTGGAAGAAGAAAGTTGAGAGTAAATGTGAATAAGAGCAAGGTTATTAGGTACAGTAGGGGTGAGGGTCAAGTCAATTGGGAGGTGAGTTTGAATGGAGAAAAACTGGAGGAAGTGAAGTGCTTTAGATATCTGGGAGTGGATCTGTCAGCGGATGGAACCATGGAAGCGGAAGTGGATCATAGGGTGGGGGAGGGGGCGAAAATTTTGGGAGCCTTGAAAAATGTGTGGAAGTCGAGAACATTATCTCGGAAAGCAAAAATGGGTATGTTTGAGGGAATAGTGGTTCCAACAATGCTGTATGGTTGCGAGGCGTGGGCTATGGATAGAGATGTGCGCAGGAGGATGGATGTGCTGGAAATGAGATGTTTGAGGACAATGTGTGGTGTGAGGTGGTTTGATCGAGTAAGTAACGTAAGGGTAAGAGAGATGTGTGGAAATAAAAAGAGCGTGGTTGAGAGAGCAGAAGAGGGTGTTTTGAAATGGTTTGGGCACATGGAGAGAATGAGTGAGGAGAGATTGACCAAGAGGATATATGTGTCGGAGGTGGAGGGAACGAGGAGAAGAGGGAGACCAAATTGGAGGTGGAAAGATGGAGTGAAAAAGATTTTGTGTGATCGGGGCCTGAACATGCAGGAGGGTGAAAGGAGGCAAGATAGAGCGATTGAGTGATGTGGTATACAGGGTTGACGTGCTGTCAGTGGATTGAAACCAAGGCAATGTGAAGCGTCCGGTAACCATGGAAAGGCTGTGTAGGTATGTATATTTGCGTGTGTGGACGTGTGTATGTACCTAGTGTATGGGTGGAGGGGGGGTTGGGCCATTTCTTTCGTCTGTTCCCCTTGCGATACCCTCGCAAACGAGGGAGACCAGCGACAAAGTATAAAAAAAAAAAAAAAAAAAATATATAATATATATATATATATATATATATATATATAGAGAGAGGAGAGAGAGAGAGAGAGAGAGAGAAGAGAGAGAGAGGAGAGAGAGAGAAGAGAGAGAAAAAGGAAGGGGACCCCTTTTTTTTGAATAGACAGGTTGTGGGCAGGAGGGTGGATGTGCTGAAATGAGATGTTTTAGGACAATATGTTGTGTGAGGCGTTTGTCAAGTAAGAATGAAGGGGAAGAGACATGTGTGTAAATAAAAAGGCTGTGGTTGAGAGAGCAGAAGAGGGAGTATTGAAATGGTTTTGGTCACATGAGAGAATGAGTGAGGAAAGAATTGACCAAGAGAATATAATGTCTCAGAGGGTGGAGGAACGAGGAAAGTGGAGACGCAAAATGGAGCTGGAAGGATGGAGTAAACTATAGTATTTGCGATCGGGGCCTGAAACATACAGGTAAACCTGGGTAAAACCATGGAAGTTTTGTGGGGCCTGGATGTGAGAAAAGGGAGCTTGTTGTTCGGTGCATATTACATGACATCTATAAGACTAGAGTGTGATCGAATTTGTTCATTCCTTTGTGACCTTTTCCTAGCACACCTCGCGCGCGTGCGGGGGTGGGGAGGGTGGCGGTTGAGTCCATTTCCAATGGTGGCGACGGTAATGGATGAAGGCAGCAAGCATGAAATATGTACATGAGTAATATATGTATATTCTGTTTATACCCTGAAATGTAAAGATATGTGTATGTACGTGTGTGGCGTTTATGGTCTATGCATGTGCATAGAGTGGGTTGGGCCATTCCTTTGCGTTAAATCCGCTACCTCGTGAACCCGGGATACCGCGCCTGAGTATAATAAATATATAAATAAATAATATATATACTATATATATATATCTATATATATAATATATATAAATAGCATTTAGGTCAGGAGAAGCATATGATAGAGTTGATAGAGATGCTCTGTGGAAGTATTAAGATATAATGGGTGGGAGGAAATTGTTAGAAGCAGTGAAAAGTTTTTATCGAGGAATGTAAGGCATGTGTAAGTGTAGGTAGAGAGGAAGTGATTGCTTCTAGTGATTGTAGGTTTGCGGCAGGGGTGTTTGATGTCTCCATGGTTGTTTTAATGTACTTGTTTATTATCATATATATATTATATATATATATATATTATATATATTATATTTAATATATATATTATATTTTATATATATATTATCCCTGGGGATAGGGGAGAAAGATTACTTCCCCATGTCGTAGAAAGGACACTAAAAGGGGAGGAGCGGGGGGCTGAAATTCTCCCCTTCTTGTTTTGTTTTTTTTTTTAATTTTCCAAAAGAAGGACAGAGAAGGGGCCCAGGTGAGGTTTTTCCTCAGAGGCCCCAGTTCCGCTGTTCTTTACGCTCCTTGCTAAAGCGGGAAATGGCGAATACTTTGAAAGATAAGAAAAAAAAAATATATTTATTTATATATTTGTTTTGCTTTGTTGCTGTCTCCGCGTTTGCGAAGGTTGCGCAGGAAACAGACGAAGAAATGGCCCAACCCACACCCTACACTGTATATACATACCACGTCCACAAACGCAAATATACATAAATACTCTCATGTACACATATTTACACACACAGACATACATCTATACCCATGCACACAATTCACATCTGTCTGCCTTTATCATTTCCCTTCACCCACCTCGCCACACATGGTAATACCCATCCCATCCCCCCTCACGTGTGTCGAGGTAGCGCTAGGAAAAGACAACATAGGCCCCATTGTTCACACTCAGTCTCCTTAGCTGTTCATGCATTAATGCCGAAACCACAGCTCCCTTTCCACATCCAGGCCCCACACAACTTTCCATGTGTTTACCTCAGACGCTTCACATTGCCTTGATTCAAACCACTGACAAGCACGTCAACCCCGGTATAACAACATCGATCCAATTACTTATTCCTTGCCGCCTTTCACCCTCCTGCATGTTCAGGCCCCGATCATCAAAATCTTTTTCACTCATCTTTCCACCTCCAATTGGTCTTCCCACTTCTCCTCGGTCCCTCCACCTCTGCACATATATTCTTGGTCATCTTCTCCTCACTCATTCTCTCCAAGTGCCCAAAACTTTCAAAACACCCTCTTCTGCTCTCTCAACCACGCTCTTTTTATTTCCATACATCTCTCTCACCCTTACATTACTTAAGCGATCAAACCACCTACACACACATTGTCCTCAAACATCTCATTTCCAGCAATTCCACCCTCCTGCGCACAATCTTATCATAGCCACGCCATCGCAACCATACAACTTTGTTGGAACCATATTCCTTCAAACATACCCATTTTAGCTTTCCGAGATAATGTTCTCGACTTCCACCACATTCTTCAAGGCTCACAGGATTTTCGCCCCCTCCCCCACCCTATGAATCACTTCCGTTTAATGGTTCCATCCGCTGCCAGTCAACTCATAGATATCTAAAACAGACTTTTTAATTCATCAGGTTTTTTCTCCATTCAAACTTACCTCCCAGTTGGCTTTGACCCGCACCCTACTGTACCTAATGATGAGTCATGCTTCGCTCTTATTCACATTTACCTCTTAATCTTTCCATCTTTCACACACTTTACCAAAATCAGTCACCAGTTCTCCAGTTTCTCACATGAATCAGCCCCAAGCACCGCGTTTCATCAGCGAACAACAACTGACTCACTTCCCAGCTCTCTCATCCCCAACAGACTCGATACTTGCCCCTCTCTTCCAAAACTCTTACATTCAACCTCCCTACAATCAATCATAAACAACATGGAGAATCACACACCCCCTGCGCAACCTAAATTTCATGAGAACCATCACTTTCCCCTCTTCTACACGTCACATGCCTTACATCTCGATAAAAACTTTTCACTGATTATAACAACTGGCCTCCCACACCATCTGTTCTTTATACCTTCCACAGAGCTTCTCTATCAACTCCTCTCATATGCCTTCTCCCAGATCATAATTGCTACATTACAAATCATTTGCTTTTTAAAGTATTGCTACCATAAATTCTTCAAAGCAACACCTGATCCAACATCCTCTACCACTTCTGAAACCACACTGCTCTTCCCAATTGATGCTTCTGTACATGCCTTCACCCTGCTCATATCAATACCCTCCTTATAATTACCAGGAATACTCACAAACTTATACATCTGTAATTTGGCAACTCACTCTTATCCCTGTGCCTTTGTACAGTGGCTCTATGCACGCATTCCGCCAGTCCATCAGGCACCTCACCATGAGTCATTACATACATTAAATAACCTTCAACCAGTCAACAATACAGTCACCCCCTTTTTTAATAAATTCACTGCAATACCATACAAACTGCTGCCTTGACGGCTTTCATTTCTTCGCCATAGCTTTTACTACCTCTTCTCTGTTTTCAAATCATTTTCCCTAACCCTCTACTTTGCACACCACCTCGACCAAAACACCCTATATCTGCCACTCTATCATCAAACACATTCAACAAAACTTCAAAAATACTCACTCCATCTCCTTCTCACTATCACCAATACTTGTTATCATCCTCCCATTAGCGCCCTTCACTGAAGTTCCATTCGCTCCCTTGTCTTACGCACTTTATTTACCTCCTTCCAGAACATCTTTTTTATTTCTCCCTACAATTTAATGGATTCTCTCTCACCCCCAACTATCATTTGCCCTTTTTTTCACCATCTTGCACTTTCTCTTGACCTCCTGTCTCTTTCTTTAATACAATCTCCCACTCAATTGCATTTTTTTTCCCTGCAAAAATCGTCCAAATGCCTCTCTCTTCATCTTTCACTAATACTCTTACTTCTTCATCCCACCACTCACTTAACCCTTTCTAATCAACCCACCTCCCACGCTTCTCATGCCACAAGCATCTTTTGCGCATCAATCACTGATTCTAAAATACACTCCCATTCCTCTCACTCCCCTTACTTCCATTGTTGTCACCTTTTCCCATTCTGTACTCAGTCGCTCCTGGTACTTCCTCACACAAGACTTCCTTCCCAAGCTCACTTACTCTCACCACCCTCTGTCACCCAACATTCATTCTTCTTTTATGAAAAAACCCATACAACTTCCCTTAGGCATCCACAAGATAATGATCAGACATCCCTACAGTTGCACCTATCTGTACATTAACATCCAAATGTCTTCTTTCGCGCGCCTTGTCAATTACACGTGATCCATAACGATCTCTGGCCATCTCTCCTACTTACATACGTATACTTACGGTTTATCTCGCTTTTTAAACCAGGTTATTCCAATCACCAGTCCTTTTTCAGCACAAATTAATCTACAAGCTCTTCAACATTTCCTTTTACAACACTGAACACCCAATGTATACCAATTCATTCCCTCAACTGCACATTACTCACCTTTGCATTCAAATCACCCATCACTTATATATATATATTATATATATATATATATATAGGTATATATATATATATTATATATTATAATATATATATATATATAATATTCAATATATTATATTCTCATGCCACAAGCATGATGGTGGAGGTGGCGTTGATTAGAAAGGGTAGTGAGGTGGAGGGATGAAGAAGTAAAGAATAATAGGGAAAGAAAGACGAGAGGCATTTGGACGATTTTTGCAGGAGGGAAAAAATGCAGTTGAGGTGGGAGATGTATAAAAGAAAGAATCAGGAGGTCAAGAGAAAGGTGCAAGAGGTCGGAAAAAAGGGCAAATGAGAGTTGGTGTGAGAGAGTATCATTAAATTTTAGGGAGAATAAAAAGTGTTATGAAGGGAGGTAAATAAATGCTGCCCGTAAGACAAGGGGAGCAAATGGGAAACTTCAGTGAAGGCGCAAATGGGGAGGTGATAAAAAGTAGTGGTTGATGTGAAAGGAGATGGGAGTGAGTATTTTGGAAGGTTTGTTGATTGTGTTTGATGGTAGAGTGGCAGATATGGGTGTTTTGGTCGAGGTGTGTGGGAAAGGGAGAGGTTTAGGGAAAATGATTTGGTAAACAGAGAAGAGTAGTGAAAGTCTTTGCGGGAAGATGAAAGCCGGTATTAGCATTTATGGATCTGGAGAAGGCATATGATAGAGTTGATAGAGATGCTCTGTGGAAGGTATTAAGAATATATGGTGTGGGAGGAAAGTTGTTAGAAGCAGTGAAAAGTTTTTATCGAGGATGTAAGGCATGTGTACGTGTAGGAAGAGAGGAAAGTGATTGGTTCTCAGTGAATGTAGGTTTGCGGCAAGGGTGTGTGATGTCTCCATGGTTGTTTAATTTGTTTATGGATGGGGTTGTTTGGGAGGTAAATGCAAGAGTTTTGGAAAGAGGGGCAAGTATGAAGTCTGTTGGGGATGAGAGAGCTTGGGAAGTGAGTCAGTTGTTGTTCGCTGATGATACAGCGCTGGTGGCTGATTCATGTGAGAAACTGCAGAAGCTGGTGACTGAGTTTGGTAAAGTGTGTGGAAGAAGAAAGTTAAGAGTAAATGTGAATAAGAGCAAGGTTATTAGGTACAGTAGGGTTGAGGGTCAAGTCAATTGGGAGGTGAGTTTGAATGGAGAAAAACTGGAGGAAGTGAAGTGTTTTAGATATATGGGAGTGGATCTGGCAGCGGATGGAACCATGGAAGCGGAAGTGGATCATAGGGTGGGGGAGGGGGCGAAAATTCTGGGGGCCTTGAAGAATGTGTGGAAGTCGAGAACATTATCTCGGAAAGCAAAAATGGGTATGTTTGAAGGAATAGTGGTTCCAACAATGTTGTATGGTTGCGAGGCGTGGGCTATGGATAGAGTTGTGCGCAGGAGGATGGATGTGCTGGAAATGAGATGTTTGAGGACAATGTGTGGTGTGAGGTGGTTTGATCGAGTGAGTAACGTAAGGGTAAGAGAGATGTGTGGAAATAAAAAGAGCGTGGTTGAGAGAGCAGAAGAGGGTGTTTTGAAGTGGTTTGGGCACATGGAGAGAATGAGTGAGGAAAGATTGACCAAGAGGATATAAGTGTCCGAGGTGGAGGGAACGAGGAGAAGAGGGAGACCAAATTGGAGGTGGAAAGATGGAGTGAAAAAGATTTTGTGTGATCGGGGCCTGAACATGCAGGAGGGTGAAAGGAGGGCAAGGAATAGAGTGAATTGGAGCGATGTGGTATACCGGGGTTGACGTGCTGTCGGTGGATTGAATCAAGGCATGTGAAGCGTCTGGGGTAAACCATGGAAAGCTGTGTAGGTATGTATATTTGCGTGTGTGGATGTATGTATATACATGTGTATGGGGGGGGGTTGGGCCATTTCTTTCGTCTGTTTCCTTGCGCTACCTCGCAAACGCGGGAGACAACGACAAAGTATAAAAAAAAAAAAAAAATAATATATATATATATATATATATATATATATATATCCACTATATCTACTAGAACCGCTGACTAAATGTAAGTGCTTGTATAGGTCAGCGAGTTTATCTATTCTTGCGTTGGCTTCAGAGAGAATAGAGTCAAAAACATTCCACATCCCCATTTGTCGTCTCCTGACACATGCAACTGTCCCACACAATTTCTCCCCAACATACATAATACAAGAGAGACTGTGTAACCCAAGCCACGCTCTCAAGTGGGGGTGTTGATATTCCCTTCCTGTCAAGGTAATGGTGACGGTTAATGTGGCAAATGGCTGAGCAATTCACCTCAATGATATTTGACCAACGGCAATGGTGGAGCCAGAGAGACCCAGTGACGATAATGGCCTCGTTAAGCCGACACAGAACAGCCATAACCTCGAGTCATGATATGAATTACGATAATTAACAAAAGTGAAGCACTACTGCCAAGTGTCTCCTGATGTTGAAGAAAGGTAACACACGTTGTCAAGTGATGACCACCAGTGTGTGAGGAAGAACGGATTCTGCCGAGTCAGGTGAAGAAAACATATTTTCATATGTTAGACGAAACGGTACGGGCATCAAATGCTCTAATAAAACCCATCCCATTATATACATATATATATATATATATATATATATATATATATATATATATATATATATATATATATATATATATTATTATACTTTGTCGCTGTCTCCCGCGTTTGCGAGATAGCGCAAGGAAACAGACGAAAGAAATGGCCCAACCCACCCCATACACATGTATATACATACGTCCACACACGCAAATATACATACCTACACAGCTTTCCATGGTTTACCCCAGACGCTTCACATGCCTTGATTCAATCCACTGACAGCACGTCAACCCCGGTATACCACATCGCTCCAATTCACTCTATTCCTTGCCCTCCTTTCACCCTCCTGCATGTTCAGGCCCCGATCACACAAAATCTTTTTCACTCCATCTTTCCACCTCCAATTTGGTCTCCCTCTTCTCCTTGTTTCCTCCACCTCCGACACATATATCCTCTTGGTCAATCTTTCCTCATTCATCCTCTCCATGTGCCCAAACCACTTCAAAACACCCTCTTCTGCTCTCTCAACCACGCTCTTTTTATTTCCACACATCTCTCTTACCCTTACGTTACTCACTCGATCAAACCACCTCACACCACACATTGTCCTCAAACATCTCATTTCCAGCACATCCATCCTCCTGCGCACAACTCTATCCATAGCCCACGCCTCGCAACCATACAACATTGTTGGAACCACTATTCCTTCAAACATACCCATTTTTGCTTTCCGAGATAATGTTCTCGACTTCCACACATTCTTCAAGGGCTCCCAGAATTTTCGCCCCCTCCCCCACCCTATGATCCACTTCCGCTTCCATGGTTCCATCCGCTGCCAGATCCACTCCCAGATATCTAAAACACTTCACTTCCTCCAGTTTTTCTCCATTCAAACTCACCTCCCAATTGACTTGACCCTCAACCCTACTGTACCTAATAACCTTGCTCTTATTCACATTTACTCTTAACTTTCTTCTTCCACACACTTTACCAAACTCAGTCACCAGCTTCTGCAGTTTCTCACATGAATCAGCCACCAGCGCTGTATCATCAGCGAACAACAACTGACTCACTTCCCAAGCTCTCTCATCCCCAACAGACTTCATACTTGCCCCTCTTTCCAAAACTCTTGCATTTACCTCCCTAACAACCCCATCCATAAACAAATTAAACAACCATGGAGACATCACACACCCCTGCCGCAAACCTACATTCACTGAGAACCAATCACTTTCCTCTCTTCCTACACGTACACATGCCTTACATCCTCGATAAAAACTTTTCACTGCTTCTAACAACTTTCCTCCCACACCATATATTCTTAATACCTTACACAGAGCATCTCTATCAACTCTATCATATGCCTTCTCCAGATCCATAAATGCTACATACAAATCCATTTGCTTTTCTAAGTATTTCTCACATACATTCTTCAAAGCAAACACCTGATCCACACATCCTCTACCACTTCTGAAACCACACTGCTCTTCCCCAATCTGATGCTCTGTACATGCCTTCACCCTCTCAATCAATACCCTCCCATATAATTTACCAGGAATACTCAACAAACTTATACCTCTGTAATTTGAGCACTCACTCTTATCCCCTTTGCCTTTGTACAATGGCACTATGCACGCATTCCGCCAATCCTCAGGCACCTCACCATGAGTCATACATACATTAAATAACCTTACCAACCAGTCAACAATACAGTCACCCCCTTTTTTAATAAATTCCACTGCAATACCATCCAAACCTGCTGCCTTGCCGGCTTTCATCTTCCGCAAAGCTTTCACTACCTCTTCTCTGTTTACCAAATCATTTTCCCTAACCCTCTCACTTTGCACACCACCTCGACCAAAACACCCTATATCTGCCACTCTATCATCAAACACATTCAACAAACCTTCAAAATACTCACTCCATCTCTTTCTCACATCACCACTACTTGTTATCACTTCCCCATATATATATATATATATATATATATATATATATATATATATATATATATATATATATATATATATATATATATATATATATATATATACACACACATAAAGGGGTAATAGCTACGTCTCTTCGTTGTATATCAACTAACATATTTCTTTCTTGTATCTCCCTGGATGATATGAATGTTAAACGAACAAGCACATGGGAACTTATCATGTTTCATTTCCCCGCGGACTCGTAGGAATATATCTATCTATCTGTCTAACTATATATATGTATGGGATGATCACACTAGTTCATGATGATAGGATGAATATCTTAAGACTGAAGTTCTAACTTTAATCAATAATCATCCGAAATTCCGGTTTAGATATGTGGATGATGTGTGGTCCTTGTGGCCATCCTCCCAAGATTGTGACGACAGAGTTCAGAAGATGGTTCCCCAGAGGTGAAGAAATATCTCACACACACACACACACACACACACACACACACACACACACACACACACACACACACACACACACAAATTTCCCTAAGTTCCAGAGCGATTGCCTACGCATATATACCTTTAAGCACTGAAAATAAATTGGTTAAGGGTCAGTTAGACAAATACACATACCCACACATATCGATGGGAAGGACACATTTCTCAGACTCACACATGACCACATTTGCATAATACTAAGGACGCCAAGAAAAATAGCAGTACGTTGGATCACAAATTCATACAAGATTAAGAATTCCTATCTATATTCATAATTAACCCCAGCAAATGAATTTGAAATCAGGGCAGAATGCGACAATATATTGGGTCGTTTGTGTACAATGTGTATCCGTTGTTTACAAAACTCTGACTGGGAGAGTTTTATGTTGGCATTAGTCAAGCACAGGCTTACCTACAACCAGTAATTCCTGTGTGAAGGTCCAATATCCACGAGTGGAACACTTTCCTCACAATTCCAAATTTAGCCAATTACACATATGTAATTTTACCATTGCGCTTGCGAGAGACGAACCCGGGCTACCAAGAGCAGTAAGCGGACAGCATACCAATGGATCACCAATGAGACAAAACGAGTCTCTCCGGAGCTGCTACACTCTAGCTGTAAGATTCCCGCCCACACACTGTCGGCCTGTAGGGTGAGAAAGGCCGCCCACACTCTGGTCCCTAAACTCTGCCAATGGATTCACGGGCATCTCGGTAACGTCTGTACATCAGAACACGTAATGTTCACACGTAAATCGATCGAAACAATTTTACTACTGCGTGTCCTAGAGTCGAACCCGGGCTGCCGAGAACAACAGACGGACAGAGATATGATATCTGCGTTCAGACAAGGATATAAATGGATGTTGCCTTCAGACATGGAGAGAATCTGCGTTATGACATGGAGAAAATTGAAACCTTGCCTCAAGAAATAGGAGGTACAGACTTTGCCTTCAGAGGGAAATGGACTCTCCATTAAGACAGAGTAGCAGATTAATTCTGTTTTAAGACAATGATGGAAAATGGTCTACTTGTTTAGACCAAATATACAATGAATATTGTATCATGATGAAAAAGGAAATGATCTCTGTATTAAAGAAACGGAGTTTTACATACAAAGGGAACTAGACGCTACGTTAGGACTTGAGAAAAAACTGAACCCTACCTGAAGAGAGCAAGGAAAATTAATTCTGCCCAAAGACATGGAAGAAAATGGACTCTGGTAAATACAGACAGTACACAGTAATCCTAAATGGCTTAACGATTATAGAAAATGGTTGAATGTGTAAAGTTCCCTCTCCATACGCTACAAACTGGAAATTACGAATACCCTATAATCAGTAGAAAATTATAGCCAAATATAAACTACGTAGTCGATTATGATCGTCAAATACTTCCGGCCTCCTGCCTATGGATAGTTCATGATCGCTAGACAGGGTTAAGCCCATACACACATCATCTGAAACCTGATCATATAACAGGGGCTAACAAGCACCACACATCAGTTGAAACATGATCATGAAACGGGGTTAAACCTACACCATACATCAGTTGAAACATGATCATGAAACGGGGTTAAACCTACACCATACATCAGTTGAAACATGATCATGAAACGGGATTAAACCTACACCATAAATCAGTTGAAACATGATCATGAAACAGGGTGAAAGTTACACAATACATCAGTTGTAACAATCATGAAACGGGGTTAAACCTATACCATGCATCAATTGAAACATGATCATGAAACGGGGTTAAACCTATACCATACATCAGTTGAAACATGATCATGAAACGGGGTTAAACCTACACCATACGTCAGTTGAAACATGGTCACGAAATAGGGTTAAACCTACACCATGCATCAGTTGAAACATGATCATAAAACGGGATTAAACCTACACCATACATCAGTTGAAACATGATCACGAAATAGGGTTAAACCTACACCATACATCAGTTGAAACATGATCACGATACAGGGTTAAACCTACCCCATACATTAGTTGAAACATGATCACGATACATCAGTTGAAACATAATCATGAAACGGGGTTAAACCTACACCATACATCAGTAGAAACATGATCGTGAAACAGGGTTAAACCTACATCACACATCAGTTGAAACGTGATCATGAAACAGCGTTCAACATGTATTTGAACAGAAACATAATGAAGAAAAAGTGTAAAACATACTACATATAATTAGTTGAAACGAGGGCATTAAGTACAGTTCGACACAAAATAAAATCAATTGAAATTAATGTTTTAAAGGTCCACATATAATAAATAATCAATTAAACAAGATAGCCTAACAAAGTCCCATATATACCTTATAATCAATGAAGCATTATGGCCTAACAATGCTCCATATATAACATATAATCAATGAAGCATTATGACCTAACAATGCTCCACATATAACCTATAATCAATGAAACATTATGGCCTAACAATACTCCCATATAACCTATAATGATTGGATCATGATGGACAAGAAGAGTTCGAAATGTAACCTCTTATACGTTCAACACTCTCGTCAAAATAATCTATATATATATATATATATATATAAAGAGAGAGAGAGAGGGTGAAGGCATGTACAGAGCATCAGATTGGGGAAGAGCAGTGTGGTTTCAGAAGTGGTAGAGGATGTGTGGATCAGGTGTTTGCTTTGAAGAATGTATGTGAGAAATACTTAGAAAAGCAAATGGATTTGTATGTAGCATTTATGGATCTGGAGAAGGCATATGATAGAGTTGATAGAGATGCTCTGTGGAAGGTATTAAGAATATATGGTGTGGGAGGCAAGTTGTTAGAAGCAGTGAAAAGTTTTTATCGAGGATGTAAGGCATGTGTACGTGTAGGAAGAGAGGAAAGTGATTGCTTCTTAGTGAATGTAGGTTTGCGGCAGGGGTGTTTGATGTCTCCATGGTTGTTTAATGTACTTGTTTATATATATATATATATATATATATATATATATATATATATATATATATATATATATATATATATATATTATCCCTGGGGATAGGGGAGAAAGAATACTTCCCACGTGTCGTAGAAGGACACTAAAAGGGGAGGGAGCGGGGGGCTGGAAATTCTCCCCTCTTGTTTTGTTTTTTTTTTAATTTTCCAAAAGAAGGAACAGAGAAGGGGCCCAGGTGAGGATATTCCCTCAGAGGCCCAGTCCGCTGTTCTTAACGCTACCTTGCTAACGCGGGAAATGGCGAATACTTTGAAAGATAAGAAAAAAAATATATTTATTTATATATTTGTTTTGCTTTGTTGCTGTCTCCCGCGTTTGCGAGGTAGCGCAAGGAAACAGACGAAAGAAATGGCCCAACCCACACCCATACACATGTATATACATACACGTCCACAAACGCAAATATACATAAATATACATCTCAATGTACACATATATATACACACACAGACATACATATATACCCATGCACACAATTCACACTGTCTGCCTTTATTCATTCCCATCACCACCTCGCCACACATGGAATACCATCCCACTCCCCCCCCACGTGTGCGAGGTAGCGCTAGGAAAAGACAACAAAGGCCCCATTCGTTCACACTCAGTCTCTAGCTGTCATGCAATAATGCCCGAAACCACAGCTCCCTTTCCACATCCAGGCCCCACACAACTTTCCATGGTTTACTCCAGACGCTTCACATGCCCTGATTCAATCCACTGACAGCACGTCAACCCCGGTATACAACATCGATCCAATTCACTCTATTCCTTGCCCGCCTTTCACCCTCCTGCATGTTCAGGCCCCGATCACTCAAAATCTTTTTCACTCCATCTTTCCACCTCCAATTTGGTCTCCCACTTCTCCTCGGTCCCTCCACCTCTGACACATATATCCTCTTGGTCAATCTTTCCTCACTCATTCTCTCCAAGTGCCCAAAACATTTCAAAACACCCTCTTCTGCTCTCTCAACCACGCTCTTTTTATTTCCACACATCTCTCTCACCCTTACATTACTTACTCGATCAAACCACCTCACACCACACATTGTCCTCAAACATCTCATTTCCAGCACATCCACCCTCCTGCGCACAACTATATCCATAGCCCACGCCTCGCAACCATACAACATTGTTGGAACCACTATTCCTTCAAACATACCCATTTTTGCTTTCCGAGATAATGTTCTCGACTTCCACACATTCTTCAAGGCTCACAGGATTTTCGCCCCCTCCCCCACCCTATGATTCACTTCCGTTTCCATGGTTCCATCCGCTGCCAAGTCCACTCCCAGATATCTAAAACACTTTAATTCCTCCAGTTTTTCTCCATTCAAACTTACCTCCCAGTTGACTTGACCCTCAACCCTACTGTACCTAATAACCTTGCTCTTATTCACATTTACTCTTAACTTTCATCATTCACACACTTTACCAAACTCAGTCACCAGCTTCTCCAGTTTCTCACATGAATCAGCCACAAGCGCTGTATCATCAGCGAACAACAACTGACTCACTTCCCAAGCTCTCTCATCCACAACAGACCTCATACTTGCCCCTCTTTCCAAAACTCTTACATTCACCTCCCTAACAATCACATCCATAAACAACCATGGAGACATCACACACCCCTGCCGCAAACCTACATTCACTGAGAACCAATCACTTTCCCCTCTTCCTACACGTACACATGCCTTACATCCTCGATAAAAACTTTTCACTGCTTCTAACAACTTGCCTCCCACACCATATGTTCTTAATACCTTCCACAGAGCATCTCTATCAACTCTATCATATGCCTTCTCCAGATCCATAAATGCTACATACAAATCCATTTGCTTTTCTAAGTATTTCTCACATACATTCTTCAAAGCAAACACCTGATCCACACATCCTCTACCACTTCTGAAACCACACTGCTCTTCCCCAATCTGATGCTCTGTACATGCCTTCACCCTCTCAATCAATACCCTCCCATATAATTTACCAGGAATACTCAACAAACTTATACATCTGTAATTTGAGCACTCACTCTTATCCCCTTTGCCTTTGTACAGTGGCACTATGCACGCATTCCGCCAGTCCTCAGGCACCTCACCATGAGTCATACATACATTAAATAACCTTACCAACCAGTCAACAATACAGTCACCCCCTTTTTTAATAAATTCCACTGCAATACCATCCAAACCTGCTGCCTTGCCGGCTTTCATTCTTTCGCAAAGCTTTTACTACCTCTTCTCTGTTTACCAAATCATTTTCCCTAACCCTCTCACTTTGCACACCACCTCGATCAAAACACCCTATATCTGCCACTCTATCATCAAACACATTCAACAAACCTTCAAAATACTCACTCCATCTCCTTCTCACATCACCACTACTTGTTATCACCTCCCCATTAGCGCCCTTCACTGAAGTTCCCATTCGCTCCCTTGTCTTACGCACTTTATTTACCTCCTTCCAGAACATCTTTTTATTCTCCCTAAAATTTAATGATACTCTCTCACCCCAACTCTCATTTGCCCTTTTTTTCACCTCTTGCACCTTTCTCTTGACCTCCTGTCTCTTTCTTTTATACATCTCCCACTCAATTGCATTTTTTCCCTGCAAAAATCGTCCAAATGCCTCTCTCTTCTCTTTCACTAATACTCTTACTTCTTCATCCCACCACTCACTACCCTTTCTAATCAACCCACCTCCCACGCTTCTCATGCCACAAGCATCTTTTGCGCACTCAATCACTGATTCCTTAAATACATCCCATTCCTCCCTCACTCCCCTTACTTCCATTGTTGTCACCTTTTCCCATTCTGTACTCAGTCGCTCCTGGTACTTCCTCACACAAGTCTCCTTCCCAAGCTCACTTACTCTCACCACCCTCTTCACCCCAACATTCATTCTTCTTTTCTGAAAACCCATACAAATCTTCACCTTAGCCTCCACAAGATAATGATCAGACATCCCTCCAGTTGCACCTCTCAGTACATTAACATCCAAATGTCTCTCTTTCGCGCGCCTGTCAATTAACACGTGATCCAATAACGCTCTCTGGCCATCTCTCCTACTTACATACGTATACTTATGTATATCTCGCTTTTTAAACCAGGTATTCCCAATCACCAGTCCTTTTTCAGCACATAAATCTACAAGCTCTTCACCATTTCCATTTACAACACTGAACACCCCATGTATACCAATCATTCCCTCAACTGCCACATTACTCACCTTTGCATTCAAATCACCCATCACTATATATATATATATATATATATATATATATATATATATATATATATATATATATATATATATATATATATATACATATATATATATATTCTCATGCCACAAGCATGAGGTGGGAGGTGGGTTGATTAGAAAGGGTAGTGAGTGGTGGGATGAAGAAGTAAGAGTATTAGTGAAAGAGAAGAGAGAGGCATTTGGACGATTTTTGCAGGGAAAAAATGCAGTTGAGTGGGAGATGTATAAAAGAAAGAAACAGGAGGTCAAGAGAAAGGTGCAAGAGGTGAAAAAAAGGGCAAATGAGAGTTGGGGTGAGAGAGTATCATTAAATTTTAGGGAGAATAAAAAGATGTTCTGGAAGGAGGTAAATAAAGTGCGTAAGACAAGGGAGCAAATGGGAACTTCCGTGAAGGGCGCAAATGGGGAGGTGATAACAAGTAGTGGTGATATGAGAAGGAGATGGAGTGAGTATTTTGAAGGTTTGTTGAATGTGTTTGATGATAGAGTGGCAGATATAGGGTGTTTTGATCGAGGTGGTGTGCAAAGTGAGAGGGTTAGGGAAAATGATTTGGTAAACAGAGAAGAGGTAGTGAAAGCTTTGCGGAAGATGAAAGCCGGCAAGGCAGCAGGTTTGGATGGTATTGCAGTGGAATTTATTAAAAAAGGGGGTGACTGTATTGTTGACTGGTTGGTAAGGTTATTTAATGTATGTACGACTCATGGTGAGGTGCCTGAGGATTGGCGGAATGCGTGCATAGTGCCATTGTACAAAGGCAAAGGGGATAAGAGTGAGTGCTCAAATTACAGAGGTATAAGTTTGTTGAGTATTCCTGGTAAATTATATGGGAGGGTATTGATTGAGAGGGTGAAGGCATGTACAGAGCATCAGATTGAGGAAGAGCAGTGTGGTTTCAGAAGTGGTAGAGGATGTGTGGATCAGGTGTTTGCTTTGAAGAATGTATGTGAGAAATACTTAGAAAAGCAAATGGATTTGTATGTAGCATTTATGGATCTGGAGAAGGCATATGATAGAGTTGATAGAGATGCTCTGTGGAAGGTATTAAGAATATATGGTGTGGGAGGAAAGTTGTTAGAAGCAGTGAAAAGTTTTTATCGAGGATGTTAGGCATGTGTACGTGTAGGAAGAGAGGAAAGTGATTGGTTCTCAGTGAATGTAGGTTTGCGGCAGGGGTGTGTGATGTCTCCATGGTTGTTTAATTTGTTTATGGATGGGGTTGTTAGGGAGGTAAATGCAAGAGTTTTGGAAAGAGGGGCAAGTATGAAGTCTGTTGGGGATGAGAGAGCTTGGGAAGTGAGTCAGTTGTTGTTCGCTGATGATACAGCGCTGGTGGCTGATTCATGTGAGAAACTGCAGAAGCTGGTGACTGAGTTTGGTAAAGTGTGTGGAAGAAGAAAGTTAAGAGTAAATGTGAATAAGAGCAAGGTTATTAGGTACAGTAGGGTTGAGGTCAAGTCAATTGGGAGGTGAGTTTGAATGGAGAAAAACTGGAGGAAGTGAAGTGTTTTAGATATCTGGGAGTGGATATGGCAGCGGATGGAACCATGGAAGCGGAAGTGGATCATAGGGTGGGGGAGGGGGCGAAAATTCTGGGAGCCTTGAAGAATGTGTGGAAGTCGAGAACATTATCTCGGAAAGCAAAAATGGGTATGTTTGAAGGAATAGTGGTTCCAACAATGTTGTATGGTTGCGAGGCGTGGGCTATGGATAGAGTTGTGCGCAGGAGGATGGATGTGCTGGAAATGAGATGTTTGAGGACAATGTGTGGTGTGAGGTGGTTTGATCGAGTGAGTAACGTAAGGGTAAGAGAGATGTGTGGAAATAAAAAGAGCGTGGTTGAGAGAGCAGAAGAGGGTGTTTTGAAGTGGTTTGGGCACATGGAGAGGATGAGTGAGGAAAGATTGACCAAGAGGATATATGTGTCGGAGGTGGAGGGAGCAAGGAGAAGAGGGAGACCAAATTGGAGGTGGAAAGATGGAGTGAAAAAGATTTTGTGTGATCGGGGCCTGAACATGCAGGAGGGTGAAAGGAGGGCAAGGAATAGAGTACTCGAATTGGAGCGATGTGTTATACCGGGGTTGACGTGCTGTCAGTGGATTGAATCAAGGCATGTGAAGTGTCTGGGGTAAACCATGGAAAGCTGTGTAGGTATGTGTATTTGAGTGTGTGGACGTGTGTATATGCATGTGTATGGGGGGGGTTGGGCCATTTCTTTCGTCTGTTTCCTTGCGCTACCTCGCAAACGCGGGAGACAACGACAAAGTATAAAAAAAAAAAAAAAAAATATATATATATATATATATATATATATATATATATATATATCCCTGGGGATAGGGGAGAAAGAATACTTCCCACGTATTCCCTGCGTGTCGTAGAAGGCGACTAAAAGGGGAGGGAGCGGGGGGCTGGAAATCCTCCCCTCTCGTTTTTTTTTTTAATTTTCCAAAAGAAGGAACAGAGAATTGGGCCAGGTGAGGGTATTCCCTCAAGGCCCAGTCCTCTGTTCTTCGCGCTACCTCGCTAATGCGGGAAATGGCGAATAGTTTGAAAGAAAGAAAAGATATATATATATATATATATATATATATATATATATATATATATATATATATATATATATATATATATATATATATATATATATACCCTGGGGATAGGGGATTAAGAATACTTCCCACGTATTCCCTGCATGTCGTAGAAGGCGACTAAAAGGGGTGGGAGCGGGGGGCTGGAATTCCTCCCCTCTCGTTTTTTTTTAATTTTCCAAAAGAAGGAACAGAGGGGGCCAGGTGAGGATATTCCGAAAAAGGCCCAGTCCTCTGTTCTTAACGCTACCTCGCTAATGCGGGAAATGGCGAATAGTTTGAAAAAAAAAAAAAAAATATATATATATATATATATATATATATATATATATATATATATATATATATATATATATATATATATATATATATATATATATGCTACTAACATTTCTCTATCCGGTAGCAATAGAGATGTGAAGTCCATCAGTCCCCAATGACGAGATATTTCTAGTAAAATCATCTCCTACAAAATTTCCAAATAATCTCACTATTTTGTCAACAGTTTATAATCTTTGAAGATTATATCACAATCAGGCAACTTATCACTATGTTCCAGTATTTTCACCATTTGCCATTTATCACCAGCAATGTCTTGCAGATAGATTTATCATTTATCGTTTCCAAATTGTTTATCAGTCACTGAGTGTGGACGTAATTCCAGCATACTGTTCATCATTGACATTATTCCACTTTTACAAGTCATTTCGTTCTTTAAATCGCCAGTTTTTCCAACATTATTTCCACCAAATTGTTCAGTGTTCACCCGTTTATCGCAGTTCATACACCATATTCTTTACAAGTCCACGACTCCAATCACTGCCATTTGCAAATATGGAACCATATTATGCGTCAGTTCTATAAATATAGTCTATATATAGTATGAAGGTGAAATCGCACTTCAGTATGAGTTCATAAAATTTTATTTAACATGTAATTTTTCTATACATGTGGCATGTCATGTTTCGTGGAGGCAATCCACCCCATCACCAGGTGCTGCCAGTACTTAAAGTTATTCAAATCTCAACTCCTCTCTTGATACCCGCCATTCCAACAGCAATCTTTATAGGCCAACCATTGTCCGCTTCATCTGACAGTAACCGTTGTTAAGGAAGAGTGATTAAGAGGTGGAGGGTTCACGTGGCGGGGGTTGGCCTGAGGAGCTGGGTGTGTTTTGAACAACTTTTTTTTTAATGTCTTTGTGTTTTGTCAATTCTCTCAATGATTTGGTTAATGCTAGGATGGGCTTTGAAATTGCCTGGGGACAAATTAAAGTTCTTAGTATTAGCAATTAAGACCGATTCAATGACGTTACGTGTGGCATAATCAGCAGAGGGGTATAAAATATACCCTTCTGCTGAAGTGTGATTTCACCTTCGTCCTATCATCACAGACAAGTGTGATCATCATATGTACATGTATATAGTTCTATACATATAGTCCTTATTCGTACATCATGAACCTGTAAATGTGAACTGACCGACTTAATCTACAGGGAAACAAAAAGGTTTCAACCATCGAAGTCCATAATATTACATATTTAGTACACGAAACGAGAAATTCTAATTTCACTTTGTATAACACATCCAGGGAGATAAGTTATCACTTGAATATATAACACGTCCAGGGAGATTAATTATCAATATATAACACATCACAGAAACGTAGAAATCTCATCATGAATAGAACTATTTTTTTTCGCTGTACAATGAATGGAAATGACAAATGAGTTGAAAATTAGAAAACAAGTGGGAAGGCCTTCACTCATTGGGGAATTATGGGGGTCACTGCAGTGAAACCAATCAGCCATTTGTAATCCCACAATCTGGCAGCTTCGTCCGCACCGAGAGAATAAAGACAGATTTTGCCTAAATGAAGGGCTGACGCGTATCGCTCACCGCTGGAATGCTTAGGCTTTACGAAGAGAGAGAGCAGCAGGTTTGGTCTTAAATGGATAAATGCAAGATGGCAAGATTGCATGATCGTTGACTGCTGAAAGCCAAGAGCCCAAGCGTGGACGAGACTCAAAGAAAAGACAGCAGTCCGGGTCAAGTGAAGTAAAACTTAACAGCCACTGAAGTAGCAGCTCATCGTCCCTTGGGCGAAGCGGCTCGTGCTCCCTACGAGAGAGAGAGAGAGAGAGAGAGAGAGAGAGAGAGAGAGAGAGAGAGAGAGAGAGAGAGAAGCTGCTCGATCGTCACCAATTTCTATTGACAGACAACCATTACAATGCCACAGTTCCCTTGGTAACAACCTCTCATTGAATAAGTCATCACGTCATGCCACTTTATGCCACACTATCTTCATAAATACAGCGTGTAGAATACCAGACACTAAATGAACTTCAATGTGTGTATTTATGCAAATAATTTCATGACGCTTTATCATATAAACAACCCATCATTAACATACAGAATTATATTTTCGGATATGCACCTGATTGTGACGGAAACGAAGGTCAGAATCCTTCAAAAACCATCGGGAAAACGATCTTCAACCCAACCAAACCTCCCCCAACAAGTCTAACCTAATCTAACACAATTCGCTGGATGTGTGAAGAGTTGACAATAGCCACTACCACGTCGGCAGTCTACGCCCTGCTAGCCATTAACGTCAAGTGTATATTCGTTGTCGTGTATCATCATATTGCTCTCAATATTGTGGACCATGGCTATTATATTGCTCTCAATATTGTGAACCATGGCTATTATATTGCTCTCAATATTGTGAACCATGGCTATTATATTGCTCTCAATATTGTGAACCATGGCTATTATATTGCTCTCAATATTGTGAACCATGGCTATTATATTGCTCTCAATATTGTGAACCATGGCTATTATATTGCTCTCAATATTGTGAACCATGGCTATTATATTGCTCTCAATATTGTGAACCATGGCTATTATATTGCTCTCAATATTGTGAACCATGGCTATTATATTGCTCTCAATATTGTGAACCATGGCTATTATATTGCTCTCAATATTGTGAACCATGGCTATTATATTGCTCTCAATATTGTGAACCATGGCTATTATATTGCTCTCAATATTGTGAACCATGGCTATTATATTGCTCTCAATATTGTGAACCATCGTTATAATATTGCTTTCAATATTGTGAACCATGGCTATTATATTGCTCTCAATATTGTGAACCATGGCTATTATATTGCTCTCAATATTGTGAACCATGGCTATTATATTGCTCTCAATATTGTGAACCATCGGCTATTATATTGCTCTCAATATTGTGAACCATGGCTATTATATTGCTCTCAATATTGTGAACCATCGCTATTATATTGCTCTCAATATTGTGAACCATCGCTATTATATTGCTCTCAATATTGTGAACCATCGCTATTATATTGCTCTCAATATTGTGAACCATGGCTATTATATTGCTCTCAATATTGTGAACCATCGCTATTATATTGCTCTCAATATTGTGAACCATGGCTATTATATTGCTCTCAATATTGTGAACCATCGCTATTATATTGCTCTCAATATTGTGAACCATCGCTATTATATTGCTCTCAATATTGTGAACCATCGCTATTATATTGCTCTCAATATTGTGAACCATCGCTATTATATTGCTCTCAATATTGTGAACCATGGCTATTATATTGCTCTCAATATTGTGAACCATCGCTATTATATTGCTCTCAATATTGTGAACCATGGCTATTATATTGCTCTCAATATTGTGAACCATGGCTATTATATTGCTCTCAATATTGTGAACCATCGCTATCATATTGCTCTCAATATTGTGAACCATCGTTATAATATTGCTCTCAATATTGTGAACCATGGCTATTATATTGCTCTCAATATTGTGAACCATCGCTATAATATTGCTCTCAATATTGTGAACCATGGCTATTATATTGCTCTCAATATTGTGAACCATCGGCTATTATATTGCTCTCAATATTGTGAACCATGGCTATTATATTGCTCTCAATATTGTGAACCATGGCTATTATATTGCTCTCAATATTGTGAACCATCGTTATAATATTGCTTTCAATATTGTGAACCATGGCTATTATATTGCTCTCAATATTGTGAACCATGGCTATTATATTGCTCTCAATATTGTGAACCATCGCTATTATATTGCTCTCAATATTGTGAACCATGGCTATTATATTGCTCTCAATATTGTGAACCATGGCTATTATATTGCTCTCAATATTGTGAACCATGGCTATTATATTGCTCTCAATATTGTGAACCATGGCTATTATATTGCTCTCAATATTGTGAACCATCGGCTATTATATTGCTCTCAATATTGTGAACCATAGGCTATTATATTGCTCTCAATATTGTGAACCATGGCTATTATATTGCTCTCAATATTGTGAACCATGGCTATTATATTGCTCTCAATATTGTGAACCATGGCTATTATATTGCTCTCAATATTGTGAACCATGGCTATTATATTGCTCTCAATATTGTGAACCATGGCTATTATATTGCTCTCAATATTGTGAACCATCGCTATTATATTGCTCTCAATATTGTGAACCATGGCTATTATATTGCTCTCAATATTGTGAACCATGGCTATTATATTGCTCTCAATATTGTGAACCATGGCTATTATATTGCTCTCAATATTGTGAACCATGGCTATTATATTGCTCTCAATATTGTGAACCATGGCTATTATATTGCTCTCAATATTGTGAACCATCGCTATTATATTGCTCTTCAATATTGTGAACCATGGCTATTATATTGCTCTCAATATTGTGAACCATGGCTATTATATTGCTTTCAATATTTGTGAACCATGGCTATTATATTGCTCTCAATATTGTGAACCATGGCTATTATATTGCTTTCAATATTTGTGAACCATGGCTATTATATTGCTCTTAGTAGTGTGAACCATCGCTATCATATTGCTCTCAATATTGTGAACCATCGTTATAATATTGCTTTCAATATTGTGAACCATGGCTATTATATTGCTTTCAATATTTGTGAACCATGGCTATTATATTGCTCTCAATATTGTGAACCATGGCTATTATATTGCTTTCAATATTTGTGAACCATGGCTATTATATTGCTCTCAATATTGTGAACCATGGCTATTATATTGCTTTCAATATTTGTGAACCATGGCTATTATATTGCTCTCAGTAGTGTGAACCATGGCTATTATATTGCTCTCAATATTGTGAACCATCGTTATAATATTGCTCTCAATATTGTGAACCATGGCTATTATATTGCTCTCAATATTGTGAACCATGGCTATTATATTGCTCTCAATATTGTAAACCATCGTTATAATATTGCTCTCAATATTGTGAACCATGGCTATTATATTGCTCTCAATATTGTGAACCATGGCTATTATATTGCTCTCAATATTGTGAACCATGGCTATTATATTGCTCTCAATATTGTGAACCATCGCTGTAATATTCCTAGCGTGATCTGAATATGGGGATTCCGTGACGTCATTCATCACACAGATACAATCTTCCTCTCCTCACCCTACCCCCGCCACACCCGTCCACATCATAAACAACATACAGCGCGACATATGTTGGTCCATCAATAACACTTTCCTTACCCGTTTCGTTGGTCGAACCTCACGTGATTTAAATTCGCACTGTGGCTGGCTTGGGGGGGGGGTTTGAGGAGGAGGCGGAGGAGGAGGAGGAGGAGGAGGAGGAGGGGGGGGGGGGGCATTTGCGTTAGTGTATTTAGTTGTACTTACAAAGGTTATTATATAAATGGCACTAACTTTTACTCTCTGTTACCATAGCTGGGTAGAAGATGCGTGTGGGACGGGGCAACGATCATTGGTCTATCCATGTAAATGATGCTTCCTCAGACATAGTACTATGATACGTCCACCCACCATCAATATGGATATGGCCAACTAACCACACACACACACACACAGACACACACACACACACCTGGCTTTTGGCAGATAGTCATCATACACAGATGAGTACCTGCACATACACACATACAGCGTGGCAATCAAAAGTGATAAAGAATAAGGGGAATAAAATGGATTATAAGAGGAAGAGATTCAAGGAGAAGGCAAAACATGGGAAAGACTAGAAAAGGCAAGAGGATGGGTTGTTGCCCCGCCGATACTTCAAAGACGGTGGAGATGTTAGGTGAAGGGAATGTCAAACGAAATGATGTTCACAAATGCAGATAAACTGGTTAATATCAATCGTAACTAGTTGGAATTTAATGATCGGATGAAGGAAAACGCAACCGTGATATTAATGGAGCTGTGGCAAGTAAACTGGGCAGAGAGCTGCACGATAGCAAGAAGGGAGTTAGAGGATAAAGGAGGCGGAGGAAGAATGATCCTCCTAATCAGAGAGAGACTCAGGGTTTACTCGCAGGATCTGGCTCGGCGGTTCATTTCCAAACATAAGGTGTCGACTCGCTTCGTGGTTACATACGAGACACTGACTACGGTGGCGACTCACAGAGACTAAATAACTTGCTCACTCCCCAACATACGGCGATTCACAGACATGGCGACTCACGGCAACTCATTCCCCGACAACCATCTGTGGTTCACTGTCTCATATACAGGTTCGGCTTCTAAGACGCGTCGGCGCCTCATTCCCTGTCCTCATGTTAGTGGTTCACTCACTCACATACGACGGAGACTCGATCCGAGACACATTACAGTACAGCATACCCTCATACACATCGAGACCTCATTAAGTGGCACACGACCGTCTCTAAACCCCAAGTCGACCACTCACCCCCTCAAAAGCTTGGTCGGCCGGACTCACTCCCTGGAGACAGTACACAGAGAACCACTTCCCGACACACTAAAGCGAATCACCCTCTACCACAGTACAAGGATCAGTCCCAAATACTCACCATGGCTCTCTTCCCGACGCACAGAAGCGACACACTTCCAACATCAACTCACACTGCAGGCAGTGCTGTGGCTTATTACTCCCCGAGTACCCCTACACGACAACTCGCAAAGACCATAAAGATAAAAAAGCTCAAAGGAAACGAACTGAATCCGTTGTGAGCCTAAGGGATGCCGGATATTTTCATAATAACGCCATTTATTGAACGAGAAGTTAACTAAGTTCTAAGAAGGGCCCACTGTTTTCTTTTAGATGTTATGTCATTTACTATTATCCATCAACTTTATCATATAGGGGCAACTTTTTATTCTTTACAAACTCATTATTTTCAGCTTTTGAAACATAATCAACAGACGTTTTTAACCTTCATACTCGATCGCACTTATATCTTATTTTTTGCAGGACTCATATCTATAAATTGCGTTTTGAAATCTAGAGCTGTTTGTACCCTTCAAGAACACTGATGCATGTGATATTGAAAGGGCAAAATGCACTTTTTTTGCGAGGAAGTTTTGCTCATCCTTCATCGAATTTCTAGTCTTTTTAACTCGCTTTAGATATGTACATATATTCTTCTGTTTGTGAATACCTGCTGCTTTCCTTTACAGACAAATTGGCGGCACAACTTAAAAACAGTCAACATGTGAGAGAGAGAGAAAGAGAGAGAGAGAGAGAGAGAGAGAGAGAGAGAGAGAGAGAGAGAGAGAGAGAGAGAGAGAGAGAGAGATAGGATAAATAATCAGTATGAGTATCTGTTCACAAGAACCAGACATACCTATCATATTTGTGTCCTATATGGCATAGAGGTTATACTATATTCAACTGTCTGTGCTAAAAAATGGTAATTAACATAAGATGCTACAAAATGTATTTCAGTTTAACTTTTTCTTTTTCAAATATACTTCCCAGTCAACAAGTACAACCGAGTTCAAATGTAAAGTTAAGATTTGAAGACTTAATGATATTCAAATATCCAACATATATCTAAAATGGTAGTTTAAGTTAATCAGGTTATTCTCGTATCCTCCTTAACAAGATGGCAAATAGGACGAAATCGTATCAAAAATGACAGACATGCAGCCGAAGATATTATTAAATTCAGAAACAAGAATATATTTATTGGAGATATTTATTGCTTTAAGACAATCCAAACATGCAATTGAAAAGGTGACCTCGACATCGCTGCAGCATAACTAAACCATCTTAGAATATCTTCGGCTTTCTCAACCACACTCCTCGTATTACCTCACCTCTCTCCCTTAACCTTTCATTTTTCTTTTTTTTTCTCGATCAATCCTCCTCACACAATGTATTGTCCTAAAGCATTTCATATCCTATAAACCCACCATGCTTCCATATTTACTCACGGATAGCTCATACGTAACGTCCTTCAACACTGTCGAGACTATAGTTACCTCTCTTTCCACACACTTCTCAGTGCCCTCTGAACCCTAGCCCCCTCACCCTCCCGATGACTCCCTTCAGCTTCCATGGCTCCATTCGTTGTCCACTCTAAGGCATCTAAAACACTGCATTTCCGCCAAGTTTTCTCATTTAAAGTTGTTTCCCATAAAACCTTGTTTCCCTTCAGTGCTAAACCTAATAACCTTCCCTTTATTCGCACTTCTTCGCAACTTTTCCCCTTAACACACTCTCCCAAACTCAAGAAAACCAGCTTCTCCAGTTTCCCACTCGACTCTGCCACCAGCGCCGTGTCATCAGCAAACAATAACTGACTCACCTCCCAAAAGGCCCCTCCTTTGATAGACTTAAGATTTACCACTTCACTTCCCTCAAGCACCTGTTATCCGTAAAGAGATTGAACAGCCATGGTGACATCACACACACCCTGTGGGTGTTGGTATCAGGTCATGCCAAGGGTGCGGTATATCAGCTGGTATTGCGGGTGCTGAAGTCACGTGAAGCCCCGGATGTGGGATGGGACAGCTGGTACTGTGGGTGTTGTGAGGAACGCCATTGCATGAGGGTGGGAGGCAGCTGGAAGCGAAGGGTAGATGGCCTAAGCTGGGACAGCTCGAAGTTGTAAATAGAGCTTACGGAAGATTAACAACCTTTATTACCCTTTGGTTCCTAGTCTCAGGTGGGCATAAATTCTGATTAGTGACTACCTTGCCAGGTGTTCGTTCCGCCGGATAACGAGTTATTGCTGAGGGAATGGGGGGGTGGGGGATGTGGGGGTTGGGGGGGGAGATTAAGGAGGAGGCAGGTGAGGGCATAAGGCAGATGGAGGGAGGGAGGGAGACTGGCGAGGGTGGGTGATAATGCACAAGAGAGGAGGAGGAGGAGGAGGAGGAGAAGGGTGAGTAAGAGTGGGAGAGAACGAGGAGGAGAGGAGCCATGAGAAATGGAGGAGAGTGGCCTGAAGGAGAGAGCGTTTGGTGAGCGTGGAGAGAGGATGAGAGTTTGAGAAGAGAGGAAATAAGACCGGATGACGAGAAACAATGGATAGGAAATTATCAACACATGGAACTGACGTGGGTCCCTACCGCTGGTTAAATGGTATCTGGGTCACACACCCACTACGTTATGACTGTTTGACTGGCCTCTGGGTGGGTCACACACCCGAACCCACAAGCTAACACTGTTCAAGCCAACAGGAAACATACCTTCACTTGATATTCACATATACAGGTACCAATGCACATACAAGCATATATATATATATATATATATATATATATATATATATATATATATATATATATATATATATATATATATATATATATTTTTTTTTTTTTTTTTATACTATTCGCCATTTCCCGCGATAGCGAGGTAGCGTTAAGAACAGAGGACTGGGCCTTTGAGGGAATACCCTCACCTGGCCCCCTTCTCTGTTCCTTCTTTTGGAAAAAAAAAAAAAAAAAAAAAATATATATATATATATATATATATATATATATATATATATATATATATATATATATATATTTTCTTCTTTTTTTTTTGCTTTGTCGCTGTCTCCCGCGTTTGCGAGGTAGCGCAAGGAAACAGACGAAAGAAATACACAATGTATATACATACACGTCCACACACGCAAATATACATACCTATACATCTCAATTTACACATATATATACACACACAGACACATACATATATACCCATGTACACAGTTCACACTGTCTGCCTTTATTCATTTCCATCGCCACCTCGCCACACATGGAATACCATCCCCCTCCCCCCTCATGTAATTTTAACTTTCTAAATATATATATATATATATATATATATATATATATATATATATATATATATATATATATATATATATATATATACAGTGGGTATTGGTGAACGTGTATGTCGTACCTATAAAAGAATCGGACAAAGGAGTTCAAGCAGCAATGGGCCACAGGGTCCTTTCCAGGCTGTTTGTGAAAGGGATTAAAAACTCTCAGATTACTGTAGCATGAGCAGAAAGACATACAGATGTTTCAAAGAGAAAAACTTGTACACTTTTCTTGTCACTTGCAGATTTGGACCCTCCGGACCCACGTCCTCCCTTACCACTACCACCCCCTTAAACCCTAGACACCAAAGCCTTCCTAACCACCACCATTCCCTCCCTCCCTGGCTACCACTCGCTGAATGTCTAGTGACATTATTCATTGGTTCAATTCTTCTAATTACATTACAAACCCCATTTTCCTCTTCATAGCTCCTATGTTTCCGGCACAAACTTCCATCTCAATTATATGATAGCATAATATCCTTTAAGTAAATCATCCCAGCAGCCAGTAATTTCAATCCTACCAAAGAAATGAGTGGGTTATTGACATATGTGCATATAGATAAGTGGTCGTAAGCTTTCCAATCTTCTCGTCTCGTCTACAGAGGGAAGACGAACACACAAACAGCAGCGTCTTTAGATAGCATAGACTCAGGAGGCACAAGGCATATCAGAGTAGACATGAGGCAAAATAATATATCAAGCCTATTCTTAAATGTATCCATGATGCTGCTTTCAACTACTCTGATCGGGAAATCATTCTGTATGTTCGCATGTTAAGAATCCTGTTCAAGAAAAAGTATTTCGCCTCATTCGAGGTAAAACGTTTGGCCACGAGTTTACCACATTCACTTCGAGTGAATCAGACGACTCAAGCCAAAGATAATTTTATACTTGAAGATCATCGAAGCTTTTGATGATTTCAAGTACCTATACTCGGTCACCTCTTACACTTCTCTTTTCTGATCTAAACAAGTGTCATTCATATGGTCGGATCTCTCAGTATTTGTCTTTTAGTCCGAGATTCATCTTTGTTTATCACCACTGTACTTTCTGCATTCTATATACGTCTTTTTTTTCAAGTTCAGTGACCAGAACTGAACAAAGTATTCGAGAGTACATGAGGAGACTAAGATTCTGGACGCACTGAGGAATGTTTGGAAAGAGGTCTCTCTCTTTAAGGATAAAGATGGGTAGTCCCAAAGGCATATGTCCTAGATCAAAAAATGTACAAGGTATAAATGTTGGAAATAGAAGATGTTTGAGGACTGTGTGTGGTGTGAGGAGGGTTGATCGAATGCGAAATAATAGGGTAAGAGAGAAGTGTGTTGGTAAGAAGAGTATGCAAGGGAGTATTTGATAAGGTATGCTGAGATGGTTTGGACTTACGGAGAGGATGAGTGAAGAGAGGTTGATGATTTTGGAAGAAGTGTAACGGTGGAGAACTAGACTGTGATTCAAGCTAGATTGGCACAACATTTATGTAGGTAGTTACACACACACACACACAAACACACACACACACACACAGAAACACACACACACACACACACACACACACACACACACACATACACACAAACACACACACACACACACACACACACACACACACACACACACACACACACACACACAGAAACACACACACACACACACACACACACACACACACAGAAACACACACACTCTCTCTCTCTCTCTCTCTCTCTCTCTCTCTCTCTCTCTCTCTCTCTCTCTCTCTCTCTCTCTCTCTTTCTCTCTCTCTCTCTCTCTCTCTCTCTCTCTCTCTCTCTCTCTCTCTCTCTCTCTCTCCCCCGGCCTGGTTCACACCACCACACATACCCACCGGCAATTTTCGCACTTCCCGCCAGCCGTATACACTTGCCTCTCATTGGCCCTGTCTGCCAGTATATTGTCATTAACGTCAGAGAGATAAAAATGTCAACGTTATGACTTGCAACGCTCCTTCATTAGGGAGGGGGATATTGCTGGTCCATGTCAGGGTGGTTGTTTGTTGGTTAGAGGGAAGATTGTTTAATGGTGAGAGGGAAGACTGTCTGTTGTTAAAGGGGAGACTGTTTGTTGGTGAGAGGAAGGCTAGTATGTTGGTGAGTTAAAGGTAGTTTGTTGATAAGAGGAAGGTTAGTTTGTTGGTGAGAGGAAGGTTGGTTTAGTGGTGAGGTAACGATAGTTTGTTGGTGAGAGGAAGGTTGTTTGTTGGTGAAAGAGAAATTGATTTGTTGATGAGGTAAATATCGTCTGTTGGTTAAGGAAAGATTGTTTGTTGGTGATAGGAAGGTTGGTGTGATGGTGAGGTAAAGAAGTGTTTGTTGGTGAAGGGATGATTGTTTCATGGTAAAGGAAAGACTACATGCTGGTGAAGTGACACTGGCTTACTCGTGATGGGAAGACTGTGTGTAGGTGGGGGTGATATGGCATGTTGGGGACATAAAGATGGTTTCTTGGTGAGGGGTTGATTCGTATTGCTAGGGGGGGATTGTCTGCTGGTGAGGCAAAGATGAATTCATGGTGTGGGTAATATAGCGTATACTTGATAGTGGAAGATACAAATAATGGCTTCATTAAAAGATATATATATATATATATATATATATATATATATATATATATATATATATATATATATATATATATATATATATATATATATATATATATATATATATATATATATATATATATATATATATATATATATATATATATATATATATATATATATAAATATATATCCTGGTAAATTATATGGGAGGGTATTGATTGAAAGGGTGAAGGCATGTACAGAGCATCAGATTGAGGAAGACCAGTGTGGTTTCAGAAGTGGTAGAGGATGTGTGGATCAGGAGTTTGCTTTGAAGAAGGTACGTGAGAAATACTTAGAAAAGCAAATGGATTTGTGTGTAGCATTTATGGATCTGGAGAAGGCATATGATAGAGTTGATAGAGATGCTCTATGGAAGGTATTAAGAATATATGGTGTGGGAGGCATGTCGTTAGAAGCAGTGAAAAGTTTTTATCGAGGATGTAAGGCATGTGTACGAGAAGGAAGACAGGAAAGTGATTGGTTCTCAGTGAATGTAGGTTTGCGGCAGGGGTGTGTGATGTCTCCATGGTTGTTTCATTTGTTTATGGATGGGGTTGTTAGGGAGGTGAATGCAAGAGTTTTGGAAAGATGGGCAAGTATGAATTCTGTTGGGGATGAGAGAGCTTGCGAAGTGAGTCAGTTGTTGTTCGCTGATGATACAGCGCTGGTGGCTGATTCATGTGAGAAACTGCAGAAGCTGGTGACTGAGTTTGGTAAAGTGTGTGAAAGAAGAAAGTTAAGAGTAAATGTGAATAAGAGCAAGGTAATTAGGTACAGTAGGGTTGAGGGTCAAGTCAATTGGGAGGTAAGTTTGAATGGAGAAAAACTGGAGGAAGTAAAGTGTTATAGATATCTGGGAGTGGATCTGGCAGCGGATGGAACCATGAAAGCGGAAGTGGATCATAGGCTGGGGGAGGGGGCGAAAATCCTGGGAGCCTTGAAGAATGTGTGGAAGTCGAGAACATTATCTCGGAAAGCAAAAATGGGTATGTTTGAAGGAATAGTGGTTCCAACAATGTTCTATGGTTGCGAGGCGTGGGCTATGGATAGAGTTGTGCGCAGGAGGATGGATGTGCTGGAAATGAGATGTTTGAGGACAATATGTGGTGTGAGGTGGTTTGATCGAGTAAGTAACGTAAGGGTAAGGGAGATGTGTGGAAATAAAAAGAGCGTGGTTGAGAGAGCAAAAGAGGGTGTTTTGAAATGGTTTGGGCACATGGAGAGAATGAATGAGGAAAGATTAACCAAGAGGATATATGTGTCGGAGGTGGAGGGAACGGTGAGAAGTGGGAGGCCAAATTGGAGGTGGAAAGATGGAGTGAAAAAGATTTTGTGTGATCGGGGCCTGAACATGCAGGAGGGTGAAAGGAGGGCAAGGAATAGAGTGAATTGGATCGATGTGGTATACCGGGGTTGACGTGCTGTCAGTGGATTGAATCAGGGCATTTGAAGCGTCTGGGGTAAAGCATGGAAAGCTGTGTAGGTATGTATATTTGCGTGTGTGAACGTATGTATATACATGTGTATGGGGGTGGGTTGGGCCATTTCTTTCGTCTGTTTCCTTGCGCTATCTCGCAAACGCGGGAGACAGCGGAAAAAAAAAAATATATATATATATATATATATATATATATATATATATATATATTTTTTTTTTTTTTTTTTTATACTTTGTCGCTGTCTCCCGCGTTTGCGAGGTAGCGCAAGGAAACAGACGAAAGAAATGGCCCAACCCACCCCCATACACATGTATATACATACGTTCACACACGCAAATATACATACCTACACAGCTTTCCATGGTTTACCCCAGACGCTTCACATGCCTTGGTTCAATCCACTGACAGCACGTCAACCCCTGTATACCACATCACTCCAATTCGCTCTATTTCTTGCCCTCCTTTCACCCTCCTGCATGTTCAGGCCCCGATCACACAAAATCCTTTTCACTCCATCTTTCCACCTCCAATTTGGTCTCCCTCTTCTCCTCGTTCCCTCCACCTCCGACACATATATCCTCTTGGTCAATCTTTCCTCACTCATTCTCTCCATGTGCCTAAACCATTTCAAAACACCCTCTTCTGCTCTCTGAACCATGCTCTTTTTATTTCCACACATCTTTTTTACCCTTACGTTACTTACTCGATCAAACCACCTCACACCACACATTGTCCTCAAACATCTCATTTCCAGCAAATCCATCCTCCTTCGCACAACTCTATCCATAGCCCACGCCTCGCAACCATACAACATTGTTGGAACCACTATTCCTTCAAACATACCCATTTTTGCTTTCCGAAATAATGTTCTCGACTTCCACACATTCTTCAAGGCTCCCAGAATTTTCGCCCCCTCCCCCACCCTATGATCCACTTCCGCTTCCATGGTTCCATCCGCTGCCAGGTCCACTCACAGATATCTAAAACACTTTACCTTCTCCAGTTTTTCTCCATTCAAACTTACCTCCCAATTAACTTGACCCTCAACCCTACTGTACCTAATAACCTTGCTCTTATTCACGTTTACTCTTAACTTTCTTCTTTCACACACTTTACCAAACTCAGTCACCAGCTTCTGCAGTTTCTCACATGAATCAGCCACCAGCGCAGTATCATCATCGAACAACAACTGACTCACTTCCCAAGCCCTCTCATCCCCAACAGACTTCATACCTACCCCTCTTTCCAAAACTCTTGCATTCACCTCCCTAACAACCCCATCCATAAACAAATTAAACAACCATGGAGGCATCACACACCCCTGCCGCAAACCTACATTCACTGAGAACCAATCACTTTTCTCTCTTCCTACACGTGCACATGCCTTACATCCTCGTTAAAAACTTTTCACTGCTTCTAACAAATTGCCTCCTACACCATATATACTTAATACCTTCCACAGAGCATCTCTATCAACTCTGTCATATGCCTTCTCCAGATCCATAAATGCTACATACAAATCCATTTGCTTTTCTAAGTATTTCTCACATACATTCTTCAAAGCAAACACCTGATCCACACATCCTCTACCACTTCTGAAACCACACTGCTCTTCCCCAATCTGATGCTCTGTATATGCCTTCACCTCTCAATCAATACCCTCCCATATAATTTACCAGGAATACTCAACAAACTTATACCTCTGTAATTTGAGCACTCACTCTTATCCCCTTTGCCTTTGTACAATGGCACTATACACGCATTCCGCTAATCCTCAGGCGCCTCACCATGAGTCATACATACATTAAATAACCTTACCAACCAGTCAATAATACAGTCACACCCTTTTTTAATAAATTCCACTGCAATACCATCCAAACCTGCTGCCTTGCCGGCTTTCATCTTCCGCAAAGCTTTTACTACCTCTTCTCTGTTTACCAAATCATTTTCCCCAACCCTCTCACTTTGCACACCACCTCGACCAAAACACCCTATATCTGCCACTCTATCATCAAACACATTCAACAAACCTTCAAAATACTCACTCCATCTCCTTCTCACATCACCGCTACTTGTTATCACCTCCCCATTTGCGCCCTTCACTGAAGTTCCCATTTCCTCCCTTGTCTTACCGCATTTTATTAACTCCTTCCAGAACATCTTTTTATTCTCCCTAAAATTTAATGATACTCTCTCACCCCAACTCTCATTTGCCCTCTTTTTCACCTCTTGCACCTTTCTCTTGACCTCCTGTCTCTTTCTTTTATACATCTCCCACTCAATTGCATTTTTTTCCATGCACCAAAAATCGTCCAAATGCCTCTCCCTTCTCTTTCACTAATAATCTTACTTCTTCATCCCAACACTCACTACCCTTTCTGATCAACCCACCTCCCACTCTTCTCATGCCACAAGCATCTTTTGCGCAATCCATCACTGATTCCCTAAATACATCCCATTCCTCCCCCACTCCCCTTACTTCCATTGTTCTCACCTTTTTCCATTCTGTACTCAGTCTCTCCTGGTACTTCCTCACACAAGTCTCCTTCCCAAGCTCACTTACTCTCACCACCCTCTTCAACGAAACATTCACTCTTCTTTTCTGAAAACCCATACAAATCTTCACCTTATCCTCCACAAAATAATGATCAGACATCCCTCCAGTTGCACCTCTTAGCACATTAACATCCAAAAGTCTCTCTTTCGCGCGCCTGTCAATTAACTCGTAATCCAATAACGCTCTTTGGCCATCTCTCCTACTTGCAAACGTATACTTATGTATATCTCACTTTTTAAACCAGGTATTCCCAATCACCAGTCCTTTTTCAACACATAAATCTACAAGCTCTTCACCATTTCCATTTACAACACTGTACACCCCATGTATACCAATTATTCCCTCAACTGCCACATTACTCACATTTGCATTCAAATCACCCGTCACTATAACCCGGTCTCATGTATCAAAACCACTAACACACTCATTCAGCTGCTCCCAAAACACTTGCTCTCATGATCTTTCTTCTCATGCCCAGGTGCATATGCACCAATAATCACCCATCTCTCTCCATCAACTTTCAGTTTTACCCATATTAATCGAGAATTTACTTTCTTACATTTTATCACATACTCCCACAACTTCTGTTTCAGGAGTACTGCTACTCCTTCCCTTGCTCTTGTCCTCTCACTAACCCCTGACTTTACTCCCAAAGACATTCCCAAACCACTCTTCCCCTTTACCCTTGAGCTTCGTTTCACTCAGAGCCAAAACATCCAGGTTCCTTTCCTCAAACATACTACCTATCTCTCGTTTTTTCACATCTTGGTTACATCCACACACATTTAGACACCCCAGTCTGAGTCTTCGAGGAGGATGAGCACTCCCCGCGTGACTCTTTCTTCTGTTTCCCATTTTAGAAAGTTAGAAAATACAAGTAGGGGAGGATTTCTGCCCCTCCGCTCCCGTCCCCTTTATTTTTTTTTTTTTTTTCAAACTATTCGCCATTTCCCGCATTAGCGAGGTAGCGTTAAGAACAGATGACTGGGCCTTTGAGTGAATACCCTCACCTGGCCCAATTCTCTGTTCCTTCTTTTGGAAAATTAAAAGTAGGGGAGGATTTCTGCCCCTCCGCTCCCGTCCCCTTTATATATATCTATATATGTGTGGAAGTCGAGAACATTATCTCGGAAAGCAAAAATGGGTATGTTTGAAGGAATAGTGGTTCCAACAATGTTGTATGGTTGCGAGGCATGGGCTATGGATAGAGTTTTGCGCAGGAGGATGGATGTGCTGGAAATGAGATGTTTGAGGACAATGTGTGGTGTGAGGTGGTTTGATCGAGTAAGTAATGTAAGGGTAAGAGAGATGTGTGGAAATAAGAAGAGCGTGGTTGAGAGAGCAGAAGAGGGTGTTTTGAAATGGTTTGGGCTCATGGAGAGAATGAGTGAGGAAAGATTGACCAAGAGGATATATGTGCCGGAGGTTGAGGGAACGAGGAGAAGAGGGAGACCAAATTGGAGGTGGAAAGATGGAGTGAAAAAGATTTTGTGTGATCGGGGCCTGAACATGCAGGAGGGTGAAAGGAGGGCAAGGAATAGAGTGAATTGGAGCGATGTGGTATACCGGGGTTGACGTGCTGTCAGCGGATTGAATCAAGGCATGTGAAGCGTCTGGGGTAAACCATGGAAAGCTGTGTAGGTATGTATATTTGCGTGTGTGGACGTATGTATATACATGTGTATGGGGGTGGGTTGGGCCATTTCTTTCGTCTGTTTTCTTCGTATATATATATACGAATAAAGTGTATAGGAACGCGCACCTTCATAGAACATACAAAGCTCCATCAGCCAGGATCGAACCTGGGACCCCTTGTGCAAGAGGCAGGCATGCTAACCGCTAGGCTAAGGGACTGTATAATAGGAATCGACTATTCGAAATACTAAGTACTCGAATACCCTTCGTCTCACCATGGTGAGCAACGGGGTCTATCTGTTGTTTCCGAACAGAACACATAGCCAGCTGATAGCATGCCTGCCTCTTGCACAAGGGGTCCCAGGTTCGATCCTGGCTGATGGAGCTTTGTATGATATATATACATATATTATCCATGGGTATAGGGGAGAAAGAATACTTCCCACGTATTCCCTTCGTGTCGTAGAAGGTGACTAAAAGGGGAGGGAGCGGGGGGGCTGGAAATCCTCCCCTCTCGCTTTTCTTTTTTCTTTAATTTTCCAAAAGAAGGAACAGAAAAGGGGGCCAGGTGAGGATATTCCCTCAAAGGTCCAGTCCTATGTTCTGAACGCTACCTCGCTAACACGGGAAATGACGAATAGTTTGAAAGAAAAGATATATATATATATATATATATATATATATATATATATATATATATATATGTATATATATATATATATATATATATATATATATATATATATATATATATATATATATATATATATATATATATATATATATATATCTGATGGTGAAGGGAGGTATGATTGCCTTCTGGAAGGAAGGGAAGTGCCTAATGTCTCACTATGACGTATTATGGTTCAAACACCTTGCATGTTCTTGACATGATGAAACAGAACCACAGTTCAAGGGGTTTAATCACACAGGAGGAGAATCTCGATAACACTAAGGATAAAGGGAAGCGAGGGAGGGCACATATGGGAGGGGTCAGAGGCCAGGGAAAATAAGACGGAAGGTGAAATGGGTTCATGTGTGAGTCTGGATGTGTATCGTCACTGCCTCTACTATCTGCTACAGGACAAATGTGCTGAGTATCACTTGGTCCAGTGCACATACTACCTGCTGCTCCATTACACCCACTACCACCTGGTCCAGTGCACACACTACCAGCTGGTCCAATACACCCACTACCAGTTGCTCCAGTAAACACACTACCACCTGGTCAATTACACCCACTACCACCTGGTCCATTACACCCACTACCAGCTGGTCCCAGTGTTCCCACAACCAGCTCACCCAGTGCCTAGCTGAACCAGTGCTTCCACTACTAACTGGTCCAGTGCACCTTCTACCAGCTCACCCAGTCCCTTACGGTCAGCTGAGCAAGTGCACCCAGTGCCAGCTGACCTACTGTGCCTACTAAGTCTGAAGACATACAACACAGAAATAAAGAGGAAATACTTATAATAAAGTCTCTGGGGTTATATCCGTCTCGTCTTTTATTTGCTCTTGCGAACAAAGGGGAGCTAGATGCGGGCGTGGTGCCGGACTCCAACTAGGGACCGAGGCGAGGATGGTGAAGCAGCTTTTTCCCAACCTGACGGGTGATGCCCAGTTGATGGTCGTGGAAAATTGAGAGGGGAGGAGGGAGGAAGGGGGAGGGGAGAGGGAGGGACTGCATTTTTAACGCGTCTTGGCAGGTAGGTGTGGGAGGGACCGAGAATGATGGTCATGTCCGTCTTTATACCTTTTCTAGCAGACCCCCTTCTCTTGGGTGCAGAGGGAGGAAGACAACGCGGGCAAAGTCATATGCGAGTGTGGGAAAGAACAAAAGTTGTGTAGATATTCTTGAATTCAGACGCAGGGGATCCAATTGTCCGTCCAGATGGTAGCTGGATGGCTTGATCAAGTTGCTGACGTGTTTCCTCCAGCTGACTCTGTCGTACAGAGCGGCACTGTGAGCCTTCGTGCACTGAGCAAATTGGAGGGGATTGGGGCCTGAAGACACAATAGGGAAAGGGACATGATTGGAAGGGAATCTGATACGCACAGCTCCAGTCGTGGTAATGTTGCAAGTCGTTAGTCTTGGCGTGGCACGAATCAATCAGTCAGAGACCAAACGAGTAAACGAGGGTCAGTGACTAGCAGCAGGATGGACCAAACTACCAGGTCCCATTATAATTTATAGGTACACACACACATACACACACACACACACACATACACACACACACACACACACACACACACACACACACACACAAGCCGAAGCCAAGTACCCATTTATCGACCAGCCATAACGGGAGAAGAGGCACAGTTACTGCCATACCTTGGATTCGAACCCGGACGAGGCCATGCGTGAATCATGGCCATCGATGCTTACCACTACACTAAGCGCACGCGCGCGCCTTTCGTATGTGTGTGTGTGTGTGTGTGTGTGTGTGTGTGTGTGTATTTACACACGTTTCAAACACTTGTTTTACTAGTTTTATTTTAGAGTTTCCATGATTTCCATTAGTAACAAATGTCAACCATTCCTGTTCGAGACACATACCTCAAACACCAAGTCGTATCGCACATTATGGAGGCATAATACACACATTCTCCTCCTTTATTAACACTAACTTGGCCCGGGTCATTAAGCAACTAAACCACATGATACAAAACACCTCAAATTAGTCTCATATGAAGAGTTTTTAGCCAGAAGTCTTAACGATTAAGACGGGTAGTTCAGCTGTCGCGTCATGCTGTTATTAATGGTCAGATGTCATTCGTCTTGTCTGTCTCCATTTATCACCAACTCCATTATGTCGCGGACGGAAAAAGGTCTCATGTTTCGGACTGTCGTACATCGGCAAGGGGGAAGATAAAGCAAGTCGTATGTTTCGGTGTAGTAAGTGACGTAAACCACGATCACTGTTACGTGGTCTGTATCGTATAATTTCTTGACGATCGTCACTTCATCTGATTTGCATAGAGAAAAAAAAAACATGAAAAAAGATTACTTTTCATTACAGATTTAAGATTTATGATTTAAGGTACTTTATGCGCCGTTTTATCTGCGAATACAGGCGATTACTGAGGTGTCAATACATCTCTCTCTTTACACAAGTTGAGAGATGATAAAAGGGTGGGATTGTCTCTTAATGAAGAGATATCTTTCCCGGTAGCTGTGTGTTGAGCACCTAAAGGTGTTTATGATCATCTCTGCTCAGATAATTGCAACTCAAGTGCCCACAGCGGCGGCCAGATGGTCTGTGAGCCGTCGCTAGGAGTGGTGCTCAAGTGGAGGACCACTGTGGTAGAGATGAATAGTACTGTGTGATGTGGAGGACCACTGTGGTAGAGATGAATGGTACTGCGTGATGTGGAGGATCACTGTGGTAGAGACGAATGGTACTGCGTGATGTCGAGGAC
>NC_092267.1:1965242-2007742 GCF_036320965.1 Panulirus ornatus
GAGACTGAGTACAGAATGGAAAAAGGTGAGAACAATGGAAGAAAGGGGAGTGGGGAGGAATGGGATGTATTTAGGGAATCAGTGATGGATTGCGCAAAAGATGCTTGTGGCATGAGAAGAGTGGGAGGTGGGTTGATTAGAAAGGGTAGTGAGTGGTGGGATGAAGAAGTAAGAGTATTAGTGAAAGAGAAGAGAGAGGCATTTGGACGATTTTTGCAGGGAAAAAATGCAATTGAGTGGGAGATGTATAAAAGAAAGAGACAGGAGGTCAAGAGAAAGGTGCAAGAGGTGAAAAAAAGGGCAAATGAGAGTTGGGGTGAGAGAGTATCATTAAATTTTAGGGAGAATAAAAAGATGTTCTGGAAGGAGGTAAATAAAGTGCGTAAGACAAGGGAGCAAATGGGAACTTCAGTGAAGGGCGCAAATGGGGAGGTGATAACAAGTAGTGGTGATGTGAAAAGGAGATGGAGTGAGTATTTTGAAGGTTTGTTGAATGTGTTTGATGATAGAGTGGCAGATATAGGGTGTTTTGGTCGAGGTGGTGTGCAGAGTGAGAGGGTTAGGGAAAATGATTTGGTAAACAGAGAAGAGGTGGTGAAAGCTTTGCCATTTCCCGCATTAGCGAGGTAGCGTTAAGAACAGAGGACTGGGCCTTTGAGGGAATACCCTCACCTGGCCCAATTCTCTGTTCCTTCTTTTGGAAAATCAAAAAAAAAAACCGAGAGGGGAGGATTTCCAGACCCCTGCGTATTCCCTGCGTGTCGTAGAAGGCGACTAAAAGGGGAGGGAGCGGGGGGCTGGAAATCCTCCCCTCTTGTTTTTTCTTTAATTTTCCAAAAGAAGGAACAGAGGGGGCCAGGTGAGGATATTCCAAAAAAGGCCCAGTCCTCTGTTCTTAACGCTACCTCGCTAACGCGGGAAATGGCGAATACTTTAAGAGAAAGAAAAGAAAATACATATGTATATATATTTTGGAAGGAGGTAAATAAAGTGCGTAAGACAAGGGAGCAAATGGGAACTTCAGTGAAGGGGGCAAATGGGGAGGTGATAACAAGTAGTGGTGATGTGAGAAGGAGATGGAGTGAGTATTTTGAAGGTTTGTTGAATGTGTTTGATGATAGTGGCAGATGTGGGGTGTCTTGGTCGAGGTGGTATGCAAAGTGAGAGGGTTAGGGAAAATTATTTGGTAAATAGAGAAGAGGTAGTAAAAGCTTTACGGAACATGAAAGCCGGCAAAGCAGCAGGTATGGAAGGCATTGCAATGGACTTTATTAAAAAAGGGGGTGACTGTATTGTTGACTGGTTGGTAAGGTTATTTAATGTATGTATGACTCATGGTGAGGTGCCTGAGGATTGGCGGAATGCGTGCATAGTGCCATTGTACAAAGGCAAAGGGGATAAGAGTGAGTGCTCAAATTACAGAGGTATAAGTTTGTTGAGTATTCCTGGTAAACTATATGGGAGGGTATTGATTGAGAGGGTGAAGGCATGTACAGAGCATCAGATTGGGGAAGAGCAGTGTGGTTTCAGAAGTGGTAGAGGATGTGTGGATCAGGTGTTTGCTTTGAAGAATGTATGCGAGAAATACTTAGAAAAACAAATGGATTTGTATGTTGCATTTATGGATCTGGAGAAGGCATATAATAGAGTTGATAGAGATGCTCCGTGGAAGTTATTAAGAATATATGGTGTGGGAGGCAAGTTGTTAGAAGCAGTGAAAAGTTTTTATCGAGGATGTAAGGCATGTGTACGTGTAGGAAGAGAGGAAAGTGATTGGTTCTCAGTGAATGTAGGTTTGCGGCAGGGGTGTGTGATGTCTCCATGGTTGTTTAATTTGTTTATGGATGGGATTGTTAGGGAGGTAAATGCAGGAGTTTTGGAAAGAGGGGCAAGTATGCAGTCTGTTGTGGATGAGAGAGCATGGGAAGCGAGTCAGTTGTTGTTCGCTGATGATACAGCGCTGGTGGCTGATTCAGGTAAGAAACTGCAGAAGCTGGTGACTGAGTTTGGTAAAGTGTGTGGAAGAAGAAAGTTAAGAGTAAATGTGAATAAGAGCAAGGTTATTAGGTACAGTAGGGTTGAGGGTCAAGTCAATTGGGAGTTAAGTTTGAATGGAGAAAAGCAGGAGGAAGTGAGATGTTGTAGATATCTGGGAGTGGATCTGGCAGCGGAGGGAACCATGGAAGCGGAAGTGAATCATAGGGTGGGGGAGGGGGCGAAAATTCTGGGAGCCTTGAAGAATTGTTGGAACTCGAGAACATTATCTCGGAAAGCAAAAATGGGTATGTTTGAAGGAATAGTCGTTCCAACAATGTTGTATGGTTGCTGGGCGTGGGCTATGGATAGAGTTGTGCGCAGGAGGGTGGATGTGCTGGAAATGAGATGTTTGAGGACAATATGTGGTGTGAGGTGGTTTGATCGAGTAAGTGATGTAAGGGTGAGAGAGATGTGTGGAAATAAAAAGAGCGTGGTTGAGAGAGCAGAAGAGGGTGTTTTGAAGTGGTTTGGTCACATGGAGAGAATGAGTGGGGAAAGATTGACCAAGAGGATATATGTGTCAGAGATGGAGGGAACGAGGAGAAGTGGGAGACCAAATTGGAGGTGGAAAGATGGAGTGAAAAAGATTTTGAGTGATCGGGGCCTGACCACGCAGGAGGGTGAAAGGCGTGCAAGGAATAGAGTGAATTGGAACGATGTGGTATACCGGGGTCGACGTGCTGTCAATGGATTGAACCAGGGCATGTGAAGCGTCTTGGGTAAACCATGCAAAGTGTGTGGGGCCTGGATGTGGAAAGGGAGCTGTGGTTTCTGTGCATTATTACATGACAGCTAGAGACTGAGTGTGAACGAATGGGGCCTTTGGTGTTTTTCCTAGCGCTACCTCGCACACATGAGGGGGGAGGGGGTTGTTATTCCATGTGTTGCGAGGTGGCGATGAGAACAAATAAAGGCAGACAGTATGAATTATGTACATGTGTATATATGTATATGTCTGTGTGTGTATATATATGTGTACATTGAGATGCATAGGTATGTATATTGTGCATGGGTGGACATGTATGTATATACATGTGTATGTGGGCGTGTTGGGCCATTCTTTCGTCTGTTTCCTTGCGCTACCTCGCTAACGCGGGAGACAGCGACAAAGCAAAATCAATAGATAAAATAAAAATATATATATATATATATATATATATATATATATATATATATATATATATATATATATATATATATATATATATGTGTGTGTGTGTGGACGTGTATGTATATACATGTGTTTGTGGGTGGGTTGGGCCATTCTTTCGTCTGTTTCCTTGCGCTACTTCGCTGACACGGGAGACAGCGACAATGTGTAATAACAAAAAAAAAAGAAAAACTAATTATATATATATATATATATGTATATATATATATATATATATATATATATATATATATATATATATATATATATATATATATATATATATATATATATATATATATACATATAAAGTCACGAAGCTGTTTACTATTGTACCTTATTGAACATGAATGTTCAGAGAGGGAAATCCTTGACGATATGATGAAATATATATCCACAATACACCTAGCCAAGATGTGTGACACAGGGGTGGTCAGAATCTTTCTATGGTGGTTCAATCATAACCAGCCTTTATATCTTCACATCATCATCACAAGTTTCCACACTCCTCCGTACGGGTAACTGAATACCCTTATAAAGACCGTCTCATGAACGCCATATATATATAAATATATGAATATATATATATATATATATATATATATATATATATATATATATATATATATATATATATATATATATATAATTAGTTTTTCTTTTTTTTTTGTTATTACACATTGTCGCTGTCTCCCGTGTCAGCGAAGTAGCGCAAGGAAACAGACGAAAGAATGGCCCAACCCACCCACAAACACATGTATATACATACACGTCCACACACACACATATACATACCTATACATCTCAACGTATACATATATACACATACACAGAGATATACATATATACACATGTACATAATTCATACTTGCTGCCTTTATTCATTCCCGTCGCCATCTCGCCACACATGAAATGAGAACCCCCTCCCACAGCACGCGCGAGGTAGCGCTAGGAAAAGACAACAAAGGCCACATTCGTTCACATTCAGTCTCTAGCTGTCATGTATAATGCACCGAAACCACAGTTCCCTTTCCACATCCAGGCCCTACAAAACATTCCATGGTTTTCCCCAGACGCTTCATATGCCCTTGTTCAATCCAATGACAGCACATCGACCCCGGTATACCACATCGTTCCAATTCACTCTATTCCTTGCACGCCTTTTACCACCCTGCATGTTCAGGCCCCGATCGCTCAAACTCTTTCACTCCATCTTTCCACCTCTAATTTGGTCTCCCACTTCTCCTCAATCCCTCCTCCTCTGACACATATATCCTCTTTGTCAATCAATCCTCACTCGTTCTCCATGTGACCAAACAATTTCAAGACACCCGCCTCTGCTCTCTCAACCACACTCTTTTTATTACCACACATCCCTCTTACCCTTTCACTGCTGAGTCGATCAAACCACCTAACACCACATATTGTCCTCAAACATCTCATTTCCAGGACATCCACCCTCCTCCGCACAACTCTCTCTATAGCCTACACCTCGCAACCATATACATTATTGGAATTCCTTCAAACATACCCATTTTTGCTTTCTGAGATAATATTCTCGCCTTCCACACATTTTTCAACGCTCTTAGAACTTTCGCCCCTTCCCCATCCTGTGACTCACTTCTGCTTCCATGGTTCCATCCGCTGCCAGATCCACTCCCAGATATCTAAAACACTTCACCTCCTCCAGTTTTTCTATATTGAAACTTACCTACCAATTGACTTGTCCCTCAACCCTACTGTACCTAATAACCTTGCTCTTAGTCACATTTACTATCAGCTTTCTTCTTTCACACACTTTACCAAACTCAGTCACCAGCTTCTGCAGTTTCTGTATCATCAGGGATCAACAACTGACTCACTTCCCAAGCTCTTTCATCCACAAGAGACTGCATACTTGCCCCTCTCTCCAAAACTCTTGCAGTAACCTCCCTAACAACCCCATCCATAAACAAATTAAACAACCATGGAGACATCACGCATCCCTGCCGCAAACCGACATTCGCTGAGAACCAATGACTTTCCTCTCTTCCTACTCGTAAATATGCCTTACATCCTCGACAGGGATAGGGGAGAAAAAATACTTCCCACGTACTTCCTGTGTGTCGTATAAGACAACAGAGAGGAGCTAGAGTAGGAAGCTGGGAATCATCCCCTCCTGTATTACTTACCTAAAAAAGGAACAAAGGAAAGAGTCAAATGAGGATCATTTATCCTCTAAGGCTTAGTTATCTATTCTGGACGCTACCTCGTTCACGTGGAAAATAACGAACATGTATGAAATGAAATGTTTGAGGATAGTATGAGGTGTGAGGTGGTTTGATCGAGTAAGTAATGAAAGGGTAAGAGAGATGTGTGGTAATAAAAAGTGTGTGGTTGAGAGAGCAGAAGAGGGTGTTTTGAAATGGCTTGGTCACATCAAGAGAATGAGTGAGGAAAGATTGACAAAGAGGATATATGTGTCAGAGGTGGAGGGAACAAGAAGTGGGAGACAAAATTGGAGGTAGAAGGATGGAGTGAAAAAGATTTTGAGTGATTGGGGTGTAGGATGCAAGAGGGTGAAAGCTGTGCACGGGATACAGTGAATTAGAATGATGTGGTATACAGGGGGCGACGTGTTGTGGATAGTAGGCGATAAACAAATGTGACCTTTCTTCGTCTGTTCCTGGCGCTAACACGGGACACGGCGAAAACGCATGAATTGCCTATTTCATCGATCAGCCTCACAAAGGAGGATAAACAACTGGGGGGGGGGGGGGGGGGGGGGGGGGGGGGATCTGTGGACCGACTGCCGCGACCAGAATTCAAACCCACGCGGTCCCGTGCATGCATTACGGACAGCAACGCTAACCACTACACCACGGATGTGTATTTGTTCCAGTAAAATTTGAACCCGACTTTATTTTTGCGACCTTTCAGAAAAGATTTTGATGAAAAGAACCACTAACAGGTTTCTTTCTTCTTGGTGTCCGACACAAGTTGTTCGTGTTTGATATATTGTATCGTCTTTCAAGAATATTTATGAGTAGATCAGTTGTTGTTTCTCAATAAGAATGTTCATTTTGTGAATGTTATATTATCATTTTTAACGCAAAGTATTGTCCTTTATATCATGCAATCGCAAGACCAACACTCAAGTTAGAAATGTGAATCCAAATATTCGAAACAAGAGTTGGGAGTCCATTTCGAACCAGTTTTAGTTAAGAATGAATCGTGAAGCATTTTGCCCCCTGGAGGAGCACCAAACATACTGATTACATAATCTCAAAGAGAAAATATATGATTATAAAACTCTGTTCTCACTGCGAGGTATATATTCTCTATTTGACAAAGGCTTCACAGTCGCGAACAGAACTCCTGGGTACAAGGTCGGAATAGAATAAAGAAAGGAAAAGCTGAAAAGAGATGATGAGGGAAAGCGGGAAGACAAGAAGTAAAAGAAAACGTGGAGGATGAGGGTCTAGTTTCTGCAAGGAAAATAGTGCTAATCCCGGCAATTTAGTTTCAGTGGTCCAGAGAGTAAGGCCGGCAATCTGATTACATTAACGACAAAAGTTCACAGTAAGATAAAACATTAAATGGCAGGAGGAATAAATGAGCAAACTCACGTGAGAGAGAGAGAGAGAGAGAGAGAGAGAGAGAGAGAGAGAGAGAGAGAGAGAGAGAGAGAGAGAGAGAGAGAGAGAGAGAGTATATGAGACGAAAGACAAACCAGCAAAATAGCAAATGACGACAATAATGATAATATTGATGACAACTGATGTAATAATAATGATATTCGGTAAATTAGGCTGACGCTGTGATAAAAATATTAAGAAAGCCTCGTCTGCCAAGGGTATTATTATGACCTCTGTCGGCTCAATGATTTGGTGGAAATACAACAGTGTGGGGTATCTGCCAAGAACTATGTATATACCATATAACCATGAAGAGGCTCCCAATTTCTGCCTTCACAGTGAATCCATTCGAGTTCTGTCTCGATAATTCGGTGAGGCTTGCGAGCCGTTGGTTATATAATACATCAACATTCATAAGTATTAGCTGTATCATTCTCCAGCAAAAAAAAATATATATATACATCGTTCGTTAAAGCAACGGATGATAGAGCGTTGGTTTACTGCTTCTCTGTGTCAATACACACACACACACACACACACACACACACACACACACACACATCATATGCAAAGTTAGGTACCCATATACTGACCAGCCCTGTAGGAGGATGAACACCTAGGCTGTGTGTGGGCCAACTGCCTCGCCCAGGATCGTAACCAGTGTAGGCCTGACTCACAATGACTCATGGTGAGTAAAGATGTCAGTGACTGGCACACTACAAAATATTACAAAGCGGAATACAGACAGGTTACAGGAATTACAGGAGTTTAAGATAAGCTGCGATACAGACGCCTTAGTTCACCATAAGAAAAACAACATCAAGCAGAGATTAATCCACGGCTGACACACGACCTGGAGCCATGACCATCTCAACCACGTCGGGATTCGCCTCTCATGCATACCACATGTTCTTGGGCATAAAATCCCCATCATCAGGCTTTACCAGAATGAATACTTGTAAAAATGCGGTTGCCACGGGGGAACGGAGCTGTGTGTGTGTGTGTGTGTGTGTGTGTGTGTGTGTGTGTGTGTGTGTGTGTGTGTGGGTATGTGTGTGTGTGCATAGGGATGTTTCCTCGATCACTGGTCATGGAGAAGTATTCCCACACGTGTGGTGGTATTTGCAGTGTGTTTGGGAGAGGCGGTGAGGCATGTGTTTTGTCGGTGACCACAAATTGTGGCGTCACACGCGAGAGATCTTAACGGGACAGATTGCTCTAGTAAGTCTCCTATATCAGGAACCTCGCAGGCAGGCAGGCTCCCACACCTGACCTGACTTTAACCAGGCTTCGGCACGCGACTCTTTTCAGCCACTGGTTAGCACCCTACACCTGATTAGGGTACTACATCTGCCGCTGGCTAGCATCATACCCCCTGACCGTGGCCAGCACCCCCAAACTCAACACTTGAAAACACCCTACACCTGACACTGTCCAGCACACCACACACCTGACACTGGCTACCACCACACATCTGACACTGGCTAGCACCATACACCTGACACGCCCCTACACCTGACGTTGGTCAGCATCCTTACATCTGACATTGGTCCGCATCCCTTACATCTGTCACTGGAAATCACCCAACACCGACCAACCTCCCGAGACTTACACCAGACCACATGGACTGCTGGTGGTAAGAAGAGGTCAGAACACAGCCCATACTATGGCCTCCTGTAAGCTGGAGGAGAGAGGAGGAACTGGTGAACTACGTCTACGCACAGTGTACTGGGGACTCAGTGCATCTTACTCTCATGTATACAGAACCTGAAGCTTTTGGACTAATTCCCTGAATTGCATGAGACATATTATTTGAGAGATAATCCGGCGACCCCTTTGGAATTTTAAGACGAAAAGAGAATTGTTCTCGTTTGAAAAATAACCCAACGTCCCTGGCACTCTTAGATATTTTTTTCATGGACTGCAAGAGACGCGTTATCATTTGAAACACAGTCCGCTCACCCCCTGGGATGGTAGACTAATTCCCCGTACCTCAACAGACTTGTTTTTTCAAATGAAAGATAATCTGGAGGTCTTTTCTTTATGGTGGTGAAGCACTGAAGCAGTGGAAGAATATTTCAGACCTGTCATAAATATACGACAAAGGCCCTGATACTAATCTTACCACATTAACACACTCTAAATATTTTCGCTGCCTCAGAGGATAGCGCAAATGACGTCTCAGATCTTTGAGGAAATTCTAAATAGATTATCTACACGATCCTTATTAAATGATGTCCTGCTTTTAGACAGATCAAGAAGAATGGTGTTAACGGAGATAAGATACGGAAGAAGACATACTGAGGCTTATCTTGACGTAATGGTATTATCATCATCATCGGGGATTATAAATTGACTGATGTAAAAAAGCACAAAATTGTTAATTTAATTTACGTTGGCCTCAAGCCGGGTACAGACGTGAGACACGTTCCCTGGGTGTGGAGAAGCCGCTGTAACTAAGGCTTAATGTGGAGAGGCGGCTGTCATTACCCAGTGGATCAAGGCCCCAGCAGGATATAAATCCTTAATTAATGGCAAAGCCATTATGTGTCCTGGTAGGAGACGACCTCCCTCCTCCAAGAGGAGACGAATTCCATCCTCCAGGAGGAAACGACCTCCCTCCTACAGCAGGAGACGACCTCCCTCCTCCACTAGGAGACGACCTCCCTCCTCCAGCAGGAAACGACCTCCCTCCTACAGCAGGAGAGACCTCCCTCCTCCAGCAGGAGACGACCTCCCTCCTCCAGTAGGAGACGACCTCCCTCCTCCAGGAGGAAACGACCTCCCTCCTACAGCAGGAGACGACCTCCTCCTCCAGTAGGAGACAACCCCCTCCTCCAGGAAGAGACGAATTCCATCCTCCAGGAGAAGACGACCTCCCTCTCCCAGCAGGAGACGACCTCCCTCCTCCAGCAGGAGACGACCTCCTTTCTCCAGTAGTAGACGACCTCCCTCCTCCAGGAAGAGACGAATTCCATCCTCCAGGAGAAGACGACCTCCCTCCTCCAGCAGGAGACGACCTCCCTCCTCCAGCAAGAGACAACCTCCCTCCTCCAGTAGGAGACGACCTCCCTCCTCCAGGAGGAGACGACCTCCCTCCTACAGCAGGAGACGACCTCCCTCCTCCAGAAGGAAGATGAGAGATTTGAAATAAAGAGCAGACTAGATAAGTGCATACAAGTGTGTATATATATGTATACGTTGATATGTATAGGTATGTATATTTGCGTGTGTGGACGTGTATGTATATACATGTGTATGTGGGTGGGTTGGGCCATTCTTTCGTCTGTTTCCTTGCGCTACCTCGCTAACGCGGGAGACAGCGACAAAGTAAAATGATACATATATACATATATGTATATATATATATATATATATATATATATATATATATATATATATATATATGTATATATATATATATATATATATATATATATATATATATATATATATATATATATATATATATATATATATATATATAATATATATATATATATATATATATATATATATATATATATATATATATATATATATATATATATATATTCTGTTTATTTATTTATTTATCATACTTTGTCGCTGTCTCCCGCGTTACCGAGGTAGCGCAAGGAAACAGACGAAGGAATGGCCAAACCCACCCATATACATATGTATATACATACCCGTCCACACACGCACATATGCATACCTGTAAATCTCAACGTATACATATATATACACACACAGACATATGCATATATACACATGTACATAATCCATACTGTCTGCCCTTATTCATTCCGTCGCCACCCCGCCAAACATGAAATAACAGCCCCCTCCCCCCGCATATGCGCGAGGTAGCGCTAGGAAAAGACAACAAAGGCCCCATTCGTTTACACTCAGTCTCTAGCCGTCATTTATAATGCACCGAAACCACAGCTCCCCTTCCACATCCAGGCCCCACAAAACTTTCCATAGTTTACCCCAGACGCTTCACATGCCCTGGTTCAATCCATTGACAGCACGTCGACCCCGGTATGCCACATCGTTCCAATTCACTCTATTCCTTGCACGCCTTTCACCCTCCTGCATGTTCAGGTCCCGATCACTCAAAATCTTTTTCACTCCATCTTTCCACCTCCTCTGTGATTATCCCACTTTTTCTCGTTCCCTCCATCTCTGAAACATATATCCTCTTTGTCAATCTTTCCTCACTCATTCTCTCCATATGACCAAACCATTTCAAAACACCCTCTTCTGCCCTCTCAACCACACTGTTTTTATTACCACACAGCTCTCTTACCCTTTCACTACTTACTCGATCACACCACCTCACACAACATTTTGTCCGTAAACATCTCATTTCCAGTACATCCACCCTCCTCCGCTCAACTCTCTCTATAGCCCACGCCTCGCAACCATATAACATTGTTGGAACCACTATTCCTTCAAACATACCCATTTTTGCTTTCCAAGATAACGTTCTCGACTTCCACACGATTTTCAACGCCACCAGAACTTTCGCCCACTCCCCCACCCTATGATTCACCTCCTCTTCCATGGTTCCATCTGCTGCCAAATCCACTCCCAGATATCTAAAACACTTCACTTCCTCCACTTTTTCTCCATTCAAACTTACCTCCCACTTGACTTGTCCCTCAACCCTACTGTACCGAATCACCTTGCTCTTATTCACATTTACTCTTAACTTTCTTCTTTCACACACTTTACGAAACTCAGTCACCAGCTTCTGCAGTTTCTCACGGAATCAGCCATCAGCGTTGTATCATTAGCAAACAACAACTGACTCACTTCCCAAGCTCTCTCATCCACAACAGACTGCGTACTTGCCCATCTTTCCAAAACTCTTGCATTTACCTCCCTAACAACCCTATACATAAACAAATTAAACAACCATGGAGACATCATGTACCCCTGCCACAAACCTACATTCACTGAGAACCAATCACTTTCCTCTCTTCCTACTCGTACACATGCCTTACATCCTCGATAAAAACTTTTCACTGCTTCTAACAACTTGCCTCCCACAAAATATATTCTTATTACCTTCCACAGAGCATCTCCATTAACTTTAGCATTTGCCTTCTCCAGATCCATAAATGCTACATACAAATCCATTTGTTTTTCTAAGTATTTCTCATAAACATTCTTCAAAGCAAACACCTGGTCCACACATCCTCTACCACTTCTGAGGCCACACTGCTCTTCCCCAATCTGATGCTCTGTACATGCCTTCACCCTCTCAATCTATACCCTTCCATATAATTTCCCAGAAATATTCAACAAACTTATACCTCTGTAATTTGAGGACCCATATATATATATATATATATATATATATATATATATATATATATATATATATATATATATATATATATATATATATATATATATATATATATATATACATATATATATATATATATATATATATATATATATATATATATATATATATATATATATATATATATATATATATATGTATATATATATATATATATATATATATATATATATATATATATATATATATATATATATATATATATATATATATATATATATATATATATATATATATGTGTGTGTGTGTGTGTGTGTGTGTGTCTGTGTTGGAAAGGATCACAATTTTGCGCGTGATGAAGCTACTTCGTCTCTTCGATGTATATCAACTGAATGTAATATTTCTCTCTTGTGTCTCCTTTGATCTGATTATTACACGAAAGTGCACTTACCACACATTGTCCTCAAACATCTCATTTCCAGCACATCCATCCTCCTGCGCACCACTCTATCCATAGCCCACGCCTCGCAGCCATACAACATTGTTGGAACCACTATTCCTTCAAATATACCCATTTTTGCTTTCCGAGATAATGTTCTCGACTTCCACACATTCTTCAAGGCTCCCAGAACCCTCCCCCACCCTATGATCCACTTCCGCTTCCATGGTTCCATCCGCTGCCAGATCCACTCCCAGATATCTAAAACACTTTACTTCTTCCAGTTTTTCTCCATTCAAACTCACCTCCCAATTGACTTGACCCTCAACCCTACTGTACCTAATAACCTTGCTCTTATTCACATTTACTCTTAACTTCCTTCTTTCACACACTTTACCAAACTCAGTCACCAGCTTCTGCAGTTTCTCACATGAATCAGCCACCAGCGCTGTATCATCAGCGAACAACAGCTGACTCACTTCCCAAGCTCTCTCATCCCCAACAGACTTCATACTTGCCCCTCTTTCCAAAACTCTTGCATTCACCTCCCTAACAACCCCATCCATAAACAAATTAAACAACCATGGAGACATCACACACCCCTGCCGCAAACCTACATTCACTGAGAACCAATCACTTTCCTCTCTTCCTACACGTACACATACCTTACATCCTCGATAAAAACTTTTCACTGCTTCTAACAACTTGCCTTCCACACCATATATTCTTAATACCTTCCACAGAGCATCTCTATCAACTCTATCATATGCCTTCTCCAGATCCATAAATGCTACATACAAATCCATTTGCTTTTCTAAGTATTTCTCACATACATTCTTCAAAGCAAACACCTGATCCACACATCCTCTACCACTTCTGAAACCACACTGCTCTTCCCCAATCTGATGATTTGTACATGCCTTCACCCTCTCAATCAACACCCTCCCATATAATTTACCAGGAATACTCAACAAACTTATACCTCTGTAATTTGAGCACTCACTCTTATCCCCTTTGCCTTTGTACAATGGCACTATGCACGCATTCCGCCAATCCTCAGGCACCTCACCATGAGTCATACATACATTAAATAGCCTTACCAACCAGTCAACAATACAGTCATCCCCTTTTTTAATAAATTCCACTGCAATACCATCCAAACCTGCTGCCTTGCTGGCTTTCATCTTCCGCAAAGCTTTTACTACCTCTTCTCTGTTTACCAAATCATTTTCCCTAACCCTCTCACTTTGCACACCACCTCGACCAAAACACCCTATATCTGCCACTCTATCATCATGAATCAGGAGCGTAAATTTGGGCGTTTAAATCGCGTGAGTTTGAGATTTGGTTAACGACTGGAGAGGGATGGAATGGATCTTGACCAGTAATGGACACCATTCTGACAAGAATAGATCAAGGGTTGAAATTCACAGTGAAAACCATAAAGGAAATACGATTCAGTGCATGTGCTGGCAGCGTAGTCAGTAAGGTGAATGGGAAGGGTGACCAGTTAGCGCTGTGTTGAAAAAAGACTCGTGATATGGAATACTTGGTTTAAAAAGAAGGTCATAACGTAAATATGTGCGAGTGAAGAGGAAAGATAGCTAGTTGGCAGTATTGGATTACGTACTCATTAATAAGAGTGCAAAAGAGATACTCTTGGATGTTAAAGTGTTGAGAGGCGCATATTGGATTACGTACTAATTGATAAGCGTACAAAAGAAAAACTCTTGGATGTTAATGTGTTGAGAGGCGCAGCCGGTGGGATGACTGATCATTACTTGGTGGAGGTGAAGGTGAAGACTGATAAAGGTTTTCGGAAAAGATATCATAAGGGCGAGAATAGGGTGGCGAATGTAAGTGAGCTTGGAAAAGAGAATTGTGTGAAAAACTACTACGATATTCTAAATGTTTAATGGCAAAATGAGAGGTATTTAGGGAAACAGTGCTGGTATGTGCAAGGGAAGTGTGTGACATGCGGAAGGCGAGATGTGGGCAAGTGAAAACAGGGTACCGAGTGCTGGGATAACGAGTGAAGTTGTTAGTGTAAAGCGAAAAAAAAATGAGGTGTATGGGCGGTACTTACAGCGAAGGAGTGCAAGTGATTGGGAGATATACATATGAAAGCAGCAGGAAATCAAGAGAAAGTCGTAGGGGCTACGAAAAAAAATAAGGGAAATGAGAGCTGATCAACATTGACTCACGGCACTGACGCAGTCTGGACGCACAACATTACGGTCTCTGAGGCGTAACGTCCAGGTTCTCCTGGAAGGTCAGATTGCTTCGCTTTTGTTTCCTTCAAGACAATAATATAGTTTAGATCAGTTCGTCCCAACAGGATAGCCATCATCAGTGAGGATGATCCAGTGGTCCAGGACTAACACCACGCTTACATGAGCTGGTGTTGAACAAGCAAGACCCAATCATGCATCCCCGAGATCTATTCGATTTTCATGAAGTACATATACTACATGTATATAGGTGGCAGTGATACACTATTGTGCATCGAGCATTCTGTCTACTGTCGTCTAGGTTACAGACAAAAGATGACCCTCTGTCTGTTGAACCGATCCTCGATATATTCCACTGAGGTGGAGCATGAGCAGGAAGGGTATCGACCCAAGTCTTCCAGGCTACTTAACGACCCTCAACACATAGTGAGAAGAGAAACATGTTAAGAGGATAACAGATAATCCAGAATTCCATATACTTGAACTAAGTTTCCTTTCGAGACTTTTGACAACAAGCAGAGGACCCTAGGGATAGTGGTCTGAACTTGGAGGCAGTGGTCTGAACCTGGAGGCAGTGGTCTGAATCTGGTGGCAGTGGTCTGAACCTGGCGGCAGTAGGGTGAACCTGGAGGCAGTGGTCTGAACCTGGAGGCAGTGGTCTGAACCTGGTGGCAGTAGTCTGAACCTTGAGGCAGTGGTCTGAGCCTGGCGGCAGTGGTCTGAACTTGGTGGCAGTGGTCTGAACCTGGAGGCAGTGGTCTGAACCTGGAGGCAGTGGTCTGAACCCGAAGGCAGTGGTCTGAACCCAAAGTCCGTGGTCTGAGCCTGGAAGCAGTGGTTTGAACTCGAAGGTAACGGTCTGAACCAATGGCAGAAGTCTGAACCTAGAAGCAGTGGTCTGAAACGGAAGGCTGTGGTCTGAACACAAAGTCAGCGGTCTGAGCCTGGAAGCCGTGGTCTGAGCCTGGAAGCCGTGGTCTGAGCCTGGAAGCAGTGGTTTGAACTCGAAGGTAACGGTCTGAACCAATGGCAGAAGTCTGAACCTAGAAGCAGTGGTCTGAAACGGAAGGCTGTGGTCTGAACACAAAGTCAGCGGTCTGAGCCTGGAAGCCGTGGTCTGAGCCTGGAAGCCGTGGTCTGAGCCTGGAAGCAGTGGTTTGAACTCGAAGGTAATGGTCTGAACCAATGGCAGAAGTCTGAACCTAGAAGCAGTGGTCTGAAACGGAAGGCTGTGGTCTGAACACAAAGTCAGCGGTCTGAGCCTGGAATCCGTGGTCTGAGCCTGGAAGCCGTGGTCTGAGCCTGGAAGCCGTGGTCTAAGCCTGGAAGCTGTGGTCTGAACCTGGAAGCCTTGGTCTGAACCTGGAGGCAGTGGTTCGAAACTTCTGCAGCATATGTGCAGCGTCGAACGCGCGTGTAGTTAAGCTCTTCAGCTTATCATCAGCAGTGAGTGAGCTGCTCCTGCCGGGGAAGCTTATTTTCTCGTGTAAACAACGATGTAGAAAAATGGAAACTCCTTAAAAGTGAAATGGCGTGCTTGCTCTTGGTAACTCCTCTCCACCAGTAATCAAGATGTGATTTACTGAGCAAAGAATTAAACATTTTTACCCACATCCCCTCCCCTTTGCTCTCCCGACCTCCACTGGGAAAGAGAGAGAGAGAGAGAGAGAGAGAGAGAGAGAGAGAGAGAGAGAGAGAGAGAGAGAGAGAGAGAGAGAGAGAGAGAGAGAGAGAGAGATGATGACCGTGGGAAGAGAAGATAGAAAAAATATGTCCATAACAACACTGGCCCACCTCTTTCTCTCTCTGTGTGGGACATCAACAAAGGAATACTTAACCAACTCACTCACTCTGGGTCGGCTGATCATCCCAGTGTTTCGGTTAATGGTGAACGACAGCAGAAAACGTTGAACCCTTGTGTCAGCTGCTGCAGACTTGGACAGCCCTCCCGTTTTTCTTAAGAAAAAACTATTTAATTTCTTCCCATTTTTGGTGTCTTCGTCATCAACTTTCATTTCCCGTTAGCATTATCGCTCTGGTGTTCGTTCGTATTCCCGTTGCCTTCTAGCCCTTGTGTTGGGTTTGTTCTGCTTGTTGTGACTATGTCAACGCTTCGTATGTATATCTTGTTTTGTTCTGATGGAAAGTTCTTTATCCCCTACCCCACCAACCCTCCTTTCTTCTCAGTTTTTCTCTTTTTATTAATGTTCTTCAGCTGAGGTGACAGGAAAGGTCAACTGAATACCCTGACCATGGATTAATCACATACTTTATGTATTCTTTTCTTTCCAATTATCCCCGGGACTAATTTCTAAAAAAAAAGAAAAAAAAGAGCCTCGGTGTTATCCAGGATAGCGTTCTAAAGGCTCCTGTAGCCAATGGATACGCTGCTTGTTGTAGCAGGGAAATGGGAACTCCTTCCTAGTGACAAGACTGTGCTACGTTACATACCCTTGCCAAAGGTGAATTTCCACTCGCAACATGTCTGCGGCAGGGATGTGTGATGTCTCCATGGTTGTTTAATTTGTTTATGGATGGGGTGGTTAAGGAGGTGAATGCAAGAGTTTAGGAGAGAGGGGCGAGTATCCAGTCTGTTAGGGATGAGAGGGCCTGGGAAGTGAGTCAGTTGTTCTTCGCTGATGATACAGCTCTGGTGGCTGATTCGAATGTGAAACTGAAGACGGTGACTGAGTTTGGAAAAGTGTGTGAAAGGAGAAAGTTGAGAGTAAATGTAAATAAGAGCAAGGTTATCATGTTCAGTAAGACTGAAGAAAAGCGTGATTGGGATGTTTGTTTGAATGGAGAAATATTGGAGGAAGTGAAGTTTTAAATATCTGGGAGTGGACTTAGCAACGGATGGAACTATGGAAGCGGAAGTGAATCACAGGGTGGGGAAGGGGGTGAAAGCTTTGGGAGAGTGAAGAATGTGTGGAAGGAGAGAACGTTATCTCGGAGAGCAATAATGGGTATGTTTGAAGGAATAGTGGTTCCAACAATGTTATATGGTTGCGAGGCATGAGTTATAGATAGGGTTGTACGGAAGAGGGTGGATGTGTTGGTATGAAATGTTCAGGACAATATGTGGTATGAGTTGCGTTGATCACGTAAGTAATGAAAGGGTAAAAAAAATGTGTGTAATTACAAAGATTAGGATTGAGAGAGCAGAAGAGGGGGCGTTGAAATGGTTTGGACATATGAAGAGAATGAGTGAGGAAAGGTTGACAAAGAGGATATATGTGTCAGAGGTAGAGGGAACAAAGGGAAGCGATAGATCAAATTAGAGGTGGAAGGATGGAATGAAAAAGATTTTGAGCGATCGGGCCCTGAACATGCAGGAGGTTGAGAGGCGTGCAAGGAATAGGGAGAATTGGAACGATGTGGTATACCGGGGTCGACGTGCTGTCAGTGGATTGAACCAGGGCATATGAAACGTCTGGGGTAAAGCATGAAAAGGTCTGTGGTTTTCGATGCATTATACATGACAGCGAGGGACTGAGTGTGAACTAATGTGGCCTCTTTTGTCTGTTTTCCTGGCGCTACCTTGCTGAAGCAAGGAGTAGCGATGCTATTTTCTATGGAGCGGGGTAGCGAAAGGAATAGATGAAGGAAAGAAAGTATGAATATGTGCATGTGTATATATGTATATGTCTGTGTATGTGTTTATAAATATATATATATATATATATATATATATATATATATATATATATATATATATATATATATATATATATATATATATTTTCCCTGGGGATAGGGGAGAAAGAATACTTCCCACGTATTCCCTACGTGTCGTAGAAGGCGACTAAAAGGGAAGGGAGCGGGGTGCTGGAAATCCTCCCCTCTCTCTTTTTTTTTTCTCTTTTTTCCCCAAAGGAAGGAACAGAGAAGGGGGCTGGATGAGGATGTTTCCTCAGAGGCCCAGTCCTCTGTTCTTAACGCTACCTCGCTGACGCGGGAAATGGCGAATAGTATGAAAAAAAAAAAAAAAAAAAAATATATATATATATATATATATATATATATATATATATATATATATATATATATATATATATATATATATATGCGTGTATGGGCGTCTATGTATATATGTGTGTATATGAGAATATGCGACACTACATATGTATTAAGCTCTAGGTATGTCGGGTAGGAATATCCACGTTGTTATCGTGAATGTGTTCTCATTATCATGAGTTTTGGCTACGTTGCGTGCGCTTGAGGCGACCAGCCGAGGGAAAGCTGATTAAGCTCAGCTCTCGTAATAGTCTGAGCTTAAGCCATCACGAAGGCGGACGGCAGGAGGTGCTAATCACGCCGCCAAACCCCGTGCGATGGTTTGAGCTCATGCCATCACAAAGGCAGCCAGCTTCTGCCAGAACTCTTGTACTGTATTCTTGTTGGTCTTAATCTGCCACTAAAACGTTTCACTGCTGAAATTACACTTGTGTGGGCAACGAACCACTAGGTCTTGATGCTGAGGATGCAAGGATTTTATTACTCATTACTTAGGATTCCCAGAATGCAACGCTTCAATGATCTGGGGATGTTGCAAGTTAGTCTACATGGAGGCGAAGGTTAAAGAGATGATAAATAGCGGTGTTATGTTAGAATTTGTAAAATGATGGTAATCTTGTTATATGACAATGTTACCAACCATATTTATCATTATTATTATTATCAATAGTAGTATTATCATTGACCAAGACACTCTATATCTGCCACTCTATCATCAAACACATTCAACAAACCTTCAAAATACTCACTCCATCTCCTCACATCACCACTACTTGTTATCACCTCCCCATTAGCGCCCTTCACTGAAGTTCCCATTTGCTCCCTTGTCTTACGCACTTTATTTACCTCCTTCCAGAACATCTTTTTATTCTCCCTAAAATTTAATGATACTCTCTCACCCCAACTCTCATTTGCCATTTTTTCACCTCTTGCACCTTTCTCTTGACCTCCTGTCTCTTTCTTTTATACATCTCCCACTCAATTGCATTTTTTCCCTGCAAAAATCGTCCAAATGCCTCTCTCTCCTCTTTCACTAATAATCTTACTTCTTCATCCCACCACTCACTACCCTTTCTAATCAACCCACTTCTCAGGCTTCTCATGCCACAAGCATCTTTTGCGCAATCCATCAATGATTCCCTAAATACATCCCATTCCTCCCCCACTCCCCTTACTTCCATTGTTCTCACCTTTTTCAATTGTGTACTCAGTCTCTCCTGGTACTTCCTCACACAAGTCTCCTTCCCAAGCTCACTTACTCTCACCACCCTCTTCACCCCAACATTCACTCTTCTTTTCTGAAAACCCATACAAATCCTCACCTTAGCCTCCACAAGATAATGATCAGACATCCCTCCATTTGCACCTCTCAACACATTTACATCCAAAAGTCTCTCTTTCGCGCGCCTGTCAATTAACACGTAATCAATAGCGCTCTCTGGCCATCTCTCCTACTTACATACGTATACTTATGTATATCTCGCTTTTTAAAAAAGGTATTCCCAGTCACCAGTCCTTTTTCAGCACATAAATCTACAAGCTCTTCACCATTTCCATTTACAACACTGAACAACCCATGTATACCAATTATTCCCTCAACTGCTATATTACTCACCTTTGCATTCAAATTACCCATTACTATAACCCGGTCGCGTGCATCAAAACCACTAACACACTCATTCAGCTGCTCCCAAAACTCTTGCCCCTCATGATCTTTCTTCTCATGCCCAGGTGCATATGCACCAATAATCACCCGTCTCTCTCCATCAACTTTCAGTTTTACCCATATTAATCGAGAATTTATTTTCTTACATTCTATCACATACTCCCACAACTCCTGTTTCAGGAGTACTGCTACTCCTTCCCTTGCTCTTGTCCTCTCACTAACCCCTGACTTTACTCCCAAGACATTCCCAAACCACTCTTCCCCTTTACCCTTGTGCTTCGTTTCACTCAGAGCCAAAACATCCAGTTTCCTTTCCTCAAACATACTACCTATCTCTCCTTTTTTCACATCTTGGTTACATCCACACACATTTAGACACCCCAACCTGAGTCTACGAGGAGTATGAGCACTGCCCGCGTGACTCCTTCTGTTTCCCATTTTTTAGAAAGTTAAAAATGCAAGGAGGGGAGGATTTCTGGCCCCCCGCTCCCGTCCCCTATAGTGCCTTCTACGACACGCGAAGAATGCGTGGGAAGTATTCTTTCACCCCTATCCCCAGGGATAATATTATATTTTATACACACATACACACATATACACACACACACACACACACACACACACATATATATATATATATATATATATATATATATATATATATATATATATATATATATTTTATTTTTTTTTTTTTTTTTGCCGCTGTCTCCCGCGTTTGCGAGGTAGCGCAAGGAAACAGACGAAAGAAATGGCCCAACCCACCCCCATACACATGTATAAACATACATCCACACACGCAACTATATATACCTACACAGCTTTCCATGGTTTACCCCAGACGCTTCACATGCCCTGATTCAATCCACTGACAGCACGCCAACCCCGGTATACCACATCGCTCCAATTCACTCTATTCCTTGCCCTCCTTTCACCCTCCTGCATGTTCAGGCCCCGATCACACAAAATCTTTTTCACTCCATCTTTCCACCTCCAATTTGGTCTCCCTCTTCTCCTCGTTCCCTCCACCTCCGACACATATATCCTCTTGGTCAATCTTTCCTCACTCATTCTCTCCAAGTGCCCAAACCATTTCAAAACACCCTCTTCTGCTCTCTCAACCACGCTCTTTTTATTTCCACACATCGCTCTTATCCTTACATTACTTACTCGATCAAACCACCTCACACCACACATTGTCCTCAAACATCTCATTTCCAGCACATCCACTCTCCTGCGCACAACTCTATCCATAGCCCACGCCTCGCAACCATACAACATTGTTGGAACCAATATTCCTTCAATCATACCCATTTTTGCTCTCCGAGATAATGTTCTCGACTTGCACACATTCTTCAAGGCTCCCAGGATTTTCGCCCCCTCCCCCAACCCGATGATCCACTTCCGCTTCCATGGTTCCATCCGCTGCCAGATCCACTCCCAGATATCTAAAACACTTTACTTCCTCCAGTTTTTCTCCATTCAAACTTACCTCCCAATTGACTTGACCCTCAACCCTACTGTACCTAATAACCTTGCTCTTATTCACATTTACTCTTAACTTTCTTCTTTCACACACTTTACCAAACTCAGTCACTAGCTTCTGCAGTTTCTCACATGAATCAGCCACCAGCGCTGTATCATCAGCGATCTACAACTGACTCACTTCCCAAGCTCTCTCATCCCCAACAGACTTCATACTTGCCCCTCTTTCCAAAGCTCTTTCATTCACCTCCCTAACAACCCCATCCATAAACAAATTAAACAACCATGGAGACATCACACACCCCTGCCGCAAATCTACATTCACTGAGAACCAATCACTTTCCTCACTTCCTATACGTACACATGCCTTACATCCTCGATAAAAACTTTTCACTGCTTCTAACAACTTGCCTCCCACACCATATATTCTTAATACCTTCCACAGAGCATATTTATATATATATATATATATATATATATATATATATATATATATATATATATATATATATATATATATATATATATACGTCCACACATGCACATATACATACATATACATCTCAACGCATACATATACATACACACATATATATATACATAGAAACACATGTACATAATTCATACGGTCTGCCGTTATTCATTCCCGTCGGCACCTTGCCACACATGAAATGACAACCCCCTACCCCCGCATGTGAGCGAGGTAGAGCTAGGAAAAGACAACAACGGCCATATTCGTTCACACTCAGTCTCTAGCTGTCATGTATAATGCACCGAAACCACAGCTCCCTTTTACACATCCAGGCTCCACAAAACTTTCCATGGTTTACCCCAGACGCTTCACATGACCTGGTAAACATGCGATTGTCCAAGACAAGCGATGTTTACCAAATGGCGTTCTAGCTTCGTCTCTTCGACGTATATCAATCGACTGTTATATTTCTCTCTTATGTCTCTCGTGATGATGTGATTATGACATGAAAGTGCACTTGGGAAATTATCGTGTTTCATTTTTCCCGTGGACTTATGGAATATCTTGATCATGCAAAAAATTGTGATCCTTTCAAAAATATACTCACACACACACACACACACACACACACACACACACACACACACACACACACACACACACACACATACACACACACACACACACACACATATATATATATATATATATATATATATATATATATATATAGGCAGCAGGTTTGGATGGTATTGCAGTGGAATTTATTAAAAAAGGGGGTGACTGTATTGTTGACTGGTTGGTAAGGTTATTTAATGTATGTATGACTCATGGTGAGGTGCCTGAGGATTGGCGGAATGCGTGCATAGTGCCATTGTACAAAGGCAAAGGGGATAAGAGTGAGTGCTCAAATTACAGAGGTATAAGTTTGTTGAGTATTCCTGGTAAATTATATGGGAGGGTATTGATTGAGAGGGTGAAGGCATGTACAGAGCATCAGATTGGGGAAGAGCAGTGTGGTTTCAGAAGTGGTAGAGGATGTGTGGATCAGGTGTTTGCTTTGAAGAATGTATGTGAGAAATACTTAGAAAAGCAAATGGATTTGTATGTAGCATTTATGGATCTGGAGAAGGCATATGATAGAGTTGATAGAGATGCTCTGTGGAAGGTATTAAGAATATATGGTGTGGGAGGCAAGTTGTTAGAAGCAGTGAAAAGTTTTTATCGAGGATGTAAGGCATATGTACGTGTAGGAAGAGAGGAAAGTGATTGGTTCTCAGTGAATGTAGGTTTGCGGCAGGGGTGTGTGATGTCTCCATGGTTGTTTAATTTGTTTATGGATGGGGTTGTTAGGGAGGTAAATGCAAGAGTCTTGGAAAGAGGGGCAAGTATGAAGTCTGTTGGGGATGAGAGAGCTTGGGAAGTGAGTCAGTTGTTGTTCGCTGATGATACAGCGCTGGTGGCGGATTCATGTGAGAAACTGCAGAAGCTGGTGACGGAGTTTGGTAAAGTGTGTGGAAGAAGAAAGTTAAGAGTAAATGTGAATAAGAGCAAGGTTATTAGGTACAGTAGGGTTGAGGGTCAAGTCAATTGGGAGGTGAGTTTGAATGGAGAAAAACTGGAGGAAGTGAAGTGTTTTAGATATCTGGGAGTGGATCTGTCAGCGGATGGAACCATGGAAGCGGAAGTGGATCATAGGGTGGGGGAGGGGGCGAAAATTTTGGGAGCCTTGAAAAATGTGTGGAAGTCGAGAACATTATCCCGGAAAGCAAAAATGGGTATGTTTGAAGGAATAGTAGTTCCAACAATGTTGTATGGTTGCGAGGCATGGGCTATGGATAGAGTTGTGCGCAGGAGGATGGATGTGCTGGAAATGATATGTTTGAGGACAATGTGTGGTGTGAGGTGGTTTGATCGAGTAAGTAACGTAAGGGTAAGAGAGATGTGTGGAAATAAAAAGAGCGTGGTTGAGAGAGCAGAGGAGGGTGTTTTGAAATGGTTTGGGCACATGGAGAGAATGAGTGAGGAAAGATTGACCAAGAGGATATATGTGTCGGAGGTGGAGGGAACGAGGAGAAGAGGGAGACCAAATTGGAGGTGGAAAGATGGAGTGAAAAGGATTTTGTGTGATCGGGGCCTGAACATGCAGGAGGGTGAAAGGAGGGCAAGGAATAGAGTGAATTGGAGCGATGTGGTATACCGGGGTTGACGTGCTGTCAGTGGATTGAATCAAGGCATGTGAAGCGTCCGGGGTAAACCATGGAAAGCTGTGTAGATATGTATATTTGCGTGTGTGGACGTGTGTATGTACATGTGTATGGGGAGGGTTGGGCCATTTCTTTCGTCTGTTTCCTTGCGCTACCTCGCAAACGCGGGAGACAGCGACAAAGTATAAAAAAAAAAAAAAAAAAATATATATATAGACCTGCCAGATAGCCAACCCAACCAAAGCCGGCCACAATGAGCTTACAACAGCAGCTCCGCCGTAGCCACTCGCTGGTTCAGGGTTCCCGCTGATCCTTCCTTCCTCGTCCAGAGCGAGAGCTGCAGTATTTCCTCCTTGTACAGGATGCGTCACACAACAGCGAAATCCGTGATTCAGCGAGAGGTTACGAGACACTACATATATATATATATATATAAATATATATATATATATATATATATATATATATATATATATATATATATATATATATATATATATATATATATATATATATATATATATATATATATATATATTCTATTTATTTTATTTTGCTTTGTCACTGTCTTCCGCGTTTGCGAGGTAGCGCAAGGAAACAGACGAAAGAAATGGCCCAACCCACCCCCATACACAATGTATATACATATACGTCCACACACGCAAATATACATACCTATACATCTCGATGTACACATATATATACACACACAGACATACAAATATATACCCATGCACACAATTCACACTGTCTGCCTTTATTCATTCCCCTCGCCACCTCGCCACACATGGAATGCCATCCCCCTCCCCCCTCATGTGTGCGAGGTAGCACTAGGAAAAGACAACAAAGGCCCCATTCGTTCACACTCAGTCTCTAGTTGTCATGCAATAATGCCCGAAACCACAGCTCCCTTTCCACATCCAGGCCCCACACAACTTTCCATAGTTTACCCCAGACGCTTCACATGCCCTGATTCAATCCACTGACAGCACGTCAAACCCGGTATACCACATCGATCCAATTCGCTCTATTCCTTGCCCTTCTTTCACCCTCCTGCATGTTCAGGCCCCGATCACACAAATTCTTTTTCACTCCATCTTTCCACCTCCAATTTCGTCTCCCACTTCTCGTTCCCTCCACTTCCGACACATATATCCTCTTGGTCAATCTTTCCTCACTCATTCTCTCCATGTGCCCAAACCATTTCAAAACACCCTCTTTTGCTCTCTCAACCACGCTCCTTTTATTTCCACACATCTCTCTTACCCTTATATTACTTACTCGATCAAACCACCTCACACCACACATTGTCCTCAAGCATCTCATTTCCAGCACATCCACCCTCCTGCGCACAACTCTATCCATAGCCCACGCCTCGCAACCATACAACATTGTTGGAACCACTATTCCTTCAAACATACCCATTTTTGCTTTCCGAGATAATGTTCTCGACTTCCACACATTCTTCAAGGCCCCCAGGATTTTCGCCCCCTCCCCCACCCTATGATTCACTTCTGCTTCCATGGTTCCATCCGCTGCCAGATCCACTCCCAGATATCTAAAACTCTTTACTTCCTCCAGTTTTTCCCCATTCAAACTTACCTCCCAATTGACTTGACCCTCAACCCTACTGTACCTAATAACCTTGCTCTTATTCACATTTACTCCTAACTTTCTTCTTTCACACACTTTACCAAACTCAGTCACCAGCTTCTGCAGTTTCTCATATGAATCAGCCACCAGCGCTATATCATCAGCGAACAACAACTGACTCACTTCCCAAGCTCTCTCATCCACAACAGACTTCATACTTGCCCCTCTTTCCAAAACTCTTGCATTCACCTCCCTAACAACCCCATCCATAAACAAATTAAACAAATGGGAAACAGAAGAAGGAGTCACGCGAGGAGTGCTCATCCTCCTCGAAGGCTCAGACTGGGGTGTCTAAATGTGTGTGGATGTAACCAAGATGTGAAAAAAAGGAGAGATAGGTAGTATGTTTGAGGAAAGGAACCTGGATGTTTTGGCTCTGAGTGAAACGAAGCTCAAGGGTAAAGGGGAAGAATGGTTTGGGAATGTCTTGGGAGTAAAATCATGGGTTAGTGAGAGGACAAGAGCAAGGGAAGGAGTAGCAGTACTCCTGAAACAGGAGTTGTGGGAGTATGTGATGGAATGTAAGAAAGTAAATTCTCGATTAATATGGGTAAAACTGAAAGTTGATGGAGAGAGACGGGTGATTATTGGTGCATATGCACCTGGGCATGAGAAGAAAGATCATGAGAGGCAAGTGTTTTGGGAGCAGCTGAATGAGTGTATTATTGGTTTTGAGGCACGAGACCGGGTTATAGAGATGGGTGATTTGAATGCAAAGGTGAGTAATGTGGCAGTTAAGGGAATAATTGGTGTACATGGGGTGTTCAGTGTTGTATATGGAAATGATGAAGAGCTTGTAGATTTATGTGCTGAAAAAGGACTGGTGATTGGGAATACCTTTTTTAAAAAGCGAGATATACATAAGTATACGTATGTAAGTAGGAGAGATGGCCAGAGAGCGTTATTGGATTACATGTTAATTGACAGGCGCGCGAAAGAGAGACTTTTGGATGTTAATGTGCTTAGAGGTGCAACTGGAGGGATGTCTGATCATTATCTTGTGGAGGCTAAGGTGAAGATTTGTATGGGTTTTCAGAAAAGAAGAGTGAATGTTGGGGTGAAGAGTGTGGTGAGAGTAAGTGAGCTTGGGAAGGAGACTTGTGTGAGGAAGTACCAGGAGGGACTGAGTACAGAATGGTAAAAGGTGAGGACAATGGAAGTAAGGGGAGTGGGAGAGGAATGGGATGCATTTAGGGAATCATTGATGGATTGCGCAAAAGATGCTTGTGGCATGAGAAGCGTGGGAGGTGGGTTGATTAGAAAGGGTAGTGAGTGGTGGGATGAAGAAGTAAGAGTATTAGTGAAAGAGAAGAGAGAGGCATTTGGACGATTTTTGCAGGGAAAAAATGCAATTGAGTGGGAGATGTATAAAAGAAAGAGACAGAAGGTCAAGAGAAAGGTGGAAGAGGTGAAAAAGAGGGGAAATGAGAGTTGGGGTGAGAAAGTATCATTAAATTTTAGGGAGAATAAAAAGATGTTTTGGAAGGAGGTAAATATAGTGCGTAAGACAAGGGAGCAAATGGGAACTTCAGTGAAGGGGCCTAATGGGGAGGTGATAACAAGTAGTGGTGATGTGAGAAGGAGATGGAGTGAGTATTTTGAAGGTTTATTGAATGTGTTTGATGATAGAGTGGCAGATATAGGGTGTTTTGGTCGAGGTGGTGTGCAAAGTGAGAGGGTTAGGGAAAATGATTTGGTAAATAGAGAAGAGGTAGTAAAAGCTTTACGGAAGATGAAAGCGGGCAAGGCAGCAGGTTTGGATGGTATTGCAGTGGAATTTATTAAAAAAGGGGGTGACCGTATTGTTGACTGGTTGGTAAGGTTATTTAATGTATGTATGACTCATGGTGAGGTGCCTGAGGATTGGCGGAATGCGTGCATAGTGCCATTGTACAAGGGCAAAGGGGATAAGAGTGAGTGCTCAAATTACAGAGGTATAAGTTTGTTGAGTATTCCTGGAAAATTATATGGGAGGGTAGTGATTGAGAGGGTGAAGGCATGTATAGAGCATCAGATTGGGGAAGAGCAGTGTGGTTCAGAAGTGGTAGACGATGTGTGGATCAGGTGTTTGCTTCGAAGAATGTATGTGAGAAATACCTAGAAAAGCAAATGGATTTATATGTAGCATTTATGGATCTGGAGAAGGCATATGATAGAGTTGATAGAGATGCTCTGTGGAAGGTATTAAGAATATATGGTGTGGGAGGCAAGTTGTTAGAAGCAGTGAAAAGTTTTTATCGAGGATGTATGGCATTCCTCGCGTGTCATAGAAGGCGACTAGAGGGGACGGGAGCGGGGGGCCAGAAATCCTCCCCTCCTTGTATTTTTTTAACTTTCTAAAATGGGAAACAGAAGAAGGAGTCACGCGGGGAGTGCTCATCCTCCTCGAAGGCTCAGACTGGGTGTCTAAATGTGTGTGGATGTAACCAAGATGTGAAAAAAGGAGAGATAGGTATTATGTTTGAGGAAAGGAACCTGGATGTTTTGGCTCTGAGTGAAACGAAGCTCAAGGGTGAAGGGGAAGAGTGGTTTGGGAATGTCTTGGGAGTAAAGTCAGGGGTTAGTGAGAGGACAAGAGCAAGGGAAGGAGTAGCAGTACTCCTGAAACAGGAGTTGTGGGAGTATGTGATAGAATGTAAGAAAGTGAATTCTCGATTAATATGGGTAAAACTGAAAGTTGATGGAGAGAGATGGGAGATTATTGGTGCATATGCACCTGGGCATGAGAAGAAAGATCATGAGAGGCAAGTGTTTTGGGAGCAGCTGAATGAGTGTGTTAGTGGTTGTGATGCACGAGACCGGGTTGTAGTGATGGGTGATTTGAATGCAAAGGTGAGTAATGTGGCAGTTGAGGGAATAATTGGTATACATGGGGTGTTCAGTGTTGTAAATATATTTATTTATATTTATTATACTTTGTCGCTGTCTCCCGCGTTTGCGAGGTAGCGCAAGGAAACAGACGAAAGAAATGGCCCAACCCCCCCCCCCCCATACACATGTATATACATACGTCCACACACGCAAATATACATACCTACACAGCTTTCCATGGTTTACCCCAGACGCTTCACATGCCCTGCTTCAATCCACTGACAGCACGTCAACCCCGGTATACCATATCGATCCAATTCACTCTATTCCTTGCCCTCCTTTCACCCTCCTGCATGTTCAGGCCCCGATCACACAAAATCTTTTTCACTCCATCTTTCCACCTCCAATCTGGTCTCCCTCTTCTCCTTGTTCCCTCCACCTCCGACACATATATCCTCTTGGTCAATCTTTCCTCACTCATCCTCTCCATGTGCCCAAACCACTTCAAAACACCCTCTTCTGCTCTCTCAACCACGCTCTTTTTATTTCCACACATCTCTCTTACCCTTACGTTACTAACTCGATCAAACCACCTCACACCACACATTGTCCTCAAACATCTCATTTCCAGCACATCCATCCTCCTGCGCACAACTCTATCCATAGCCCACGCCTCGCAACCATACAACATTGTTGGAACCACTATTCCTTCAAACATACCCATTTTTGCTTTCCGAGATAATGTTCTCGACTTCCACACATTCTTCAAGGCCCCCAGGATTTTCGCCCCCTCCCCCACCCTATGATCCACTTCCGCTTCCATGGTTCCATCCGCTGCCAGATCCACTCCCAGATATCTAAAACACTTCACTTCCTCCAGTTTTTCTTCATTCAAACTCACCTCCCAATTGACTTGACCCACAACCCTACTGTACCTAATAACCTTGCTCTTATTCACATTTACTCTTAACTTTCTTCTTCCACACACTTTTCCAAACTCAGTCACCAGCTTCTGCAGTTTCTCACATGAATCAGCCACCAGCGCTGTATCATCAGCGAACAACAACTGACTCACTTCCCAAGCTCTCTCATCCCCAACAGACTTCATACTTGCCCCTCTTTCCAAAACTCTTGCATTTACCTCCCTAACAACCCCATCCATAAACAAATTAAACAACCATGGAGACATCACACACCCCTGCCAAAAACCTACATTCACTGAGAACCAATCACTTTCCTCTCTTCCTACACGTACACATGCCTTACATCCTCGATAAAAACTTTTCACTGCTTCTAACAACTTTCCTCCCACACCATATATTCTTAATACCTTCCACAGAGCATCTATATCAACTCTATCATATGCCTTCTCCAGATCCATAAATGCTACATATAAATCCATTTGCTTTTCTAAGTATTTCTCACATACATTCTTCAAAGCAAACACCTGATCCACACATCCTCTACCACTTCTGAAACCACACTGCTCTTCCCCAATCTGATGCTCTGTACATGCCTTCACCCTCTCAATCAATACCCTCCCATATAATTTACCAGGAATACTCAACAAACTTATACCTCTGTAATTTGAGCACTCACTCTTATCCCCTTTGCCTTTGTACAATGGCACTATGCAAGCATTCCGCCAATCCTCAGGCACCTCACCATGAGTCATACATACATTAAATAAACTTACCAACCAGTCAACAATACAGTCACCCCCTTTTTTAATAAATTGCACTGCAATACCATCCAAACCTGCTTCCTTGCCGGCTTTCATCTTCCGCAAAGCTTTCACTACCTCTTCTCTGTTTACCAAATCATTTTCCCTAACCCTCTCACTTTGCACACCACCTCGACCAAAACACCCTATATCTGCCATTCTATCATCAAACACATTCAACAAACCTTCAAAATACTCACTCCATCTCCTTCTCACATCACAACTACTTGTTATCACCTCCCCACTTGCGCCCTTCACCGAAGTTCCCATTTGCTCCCTTGTCTTACGCACTTTATTTACCTCCTTCCAAAACATCTTTTTATTCTCCCTAAAATTTAATGATACTCTCTCACCCCAACTCTCATTTGCCCTTTTTTTCACCTCTTGCACCTTTCTCTTGACCTCCTGTCTCTTTCTTTTATACATCTCCCACTCAGTTGCATTTTTTCCCTGCAAAAATCGTCCAAATGCCTCTCTTCTCTTTCACTAATACTCTTACTTCTTCATCCCACCACTCACTACCCTTTCTAATCAACCCACCTCCCACTCTTCTCATGCCACAAGCATCTTTTGCGCAATCCATCACTGATTCCCTAAATACATCCCATTCCTCCCCCACTCCCCTTACTTCCATTGTTCTCACCTTTTTCCATTCTGTACTCAGTCTCTCCTGGTACTTCCTCACACAGGTCTCCTTCTCAAGCTCACTTACTCTCACCACCCTCTTCACCCCAACATTCACTCTTCTCTTCTGAAAACCCATACAAATCTTCACCTTAGCCTCCACAAGATAATGATCAGACATCCCTCCAGTTGCACCTCTCAGCACATTAACATCCAAAAGTCTCTCTTTCGCACGCCTGTCAATTAACACGTAATCCAATAACGCTCTCTGGCCATCTCTCCTACTTACATAAGTATACTTATGTATATCTCGCTTTTTAAACCAGGTATTCCCAATCATCAGTCCTTTTTCAGCACATAAATCTACAAGCTCTTTACCATTTCCATTTACAACACTGAACACCCCATGTATACCAATTATTCCCTCAACTGCCACATTACTCACCTTTGCATTCAAATCACCCATCACTATGACCCGGTCTCGTGCATCAAAACCACTAACACACTCATTCAGCTGCTCCCAAAACACTTGCCTCTCTTGATCTTTCTTCTCATGCCCAGGTGCATATGCACCAATAATCACCCACCTCTCTCCATCAACTTTCAGTTTTACCCATATCAATCGAGAATTTACTTTCTTACACTCTATCACATACTCCCACAACTCTTGTTTCAGGAGTATTGCTACTCCTTCCCTTGCTCTTGTCCTCTCACTAACCCCTGACTTTACTCCCCAGGCATTCCCAAACCACTCTTCCCCTTTACCCTTGAGCTTACCCTTGTAAATATATATATATATATATATATATATATATATATATATATATATATATATATATATATATATATATATGATAGGTTGGATACCTCACGTGTCGCAGAAGACGACTAAAGGGGACGGGAGCGGTAGCTAGAAACCCTCCCCTCCTTGTATTTCAACTTTCTAAAATGGGAAACAGAAGGAGTCACGCGAGGAGTGCTCATCCTCCTCGAAGGCTCAGATTGGGGTGTCTAAATGTGTGTGGATGTAACCAAGATGAGAAAAAAGAAGATAGTATGTTTGAGGACAGGAACCTGGATGTTCTGGCTCTGAGTGAAATGAAGCTCAAGGGTAAAGAGGAAGAGTGGTTTGGGAATGTTTTGAGAGTAAAGTCAGGGTTTGGTAAGAGGAGAAGAGCAAGGGAAGGAGTAGCACTACTCCTGAAACAGAAGTGGTGGGAGTATGTGATAGAGCGCAAGAAAGTAAACTCTAGATTGATATGGGTAAAACTGAAAGTGGTTAGAGAGAGATGGGTGATTATTGGTGCATATGCACCTGGGCCTGAGAAGAGAGATCATGAGAGGCAAGTGTTTTGGCAGCAGTTGAGTGTGTTAATAGTTTTGATGCACGAGACCAGGTTATAGTGACGGGTGATTTGAATGCAAAGGTGAGTAATGTGGCAGTTGAGGGAATAATTGGTGTACATGGGGTGTTCAGTGTTGTAAATGTAAATGGTGAAGAGCTTGTAGATTTGTGTGCTGAAAAAGGACTGGTGATTGGGAATACCTGGTTTAAAAAGAGAGATATACATAAGTATACGTATGTAAGTAGGAGAGTTGGCCAGGGAGCGTTATTGGATTACGTGATAATTGATAGGCGCGTGTAAGAGAAACTTTCGGATGTTATTGTGCAGAGAGGTTAAACTGGAGGGATGTCTCATCATTATCTTGTGGAGGCAAAGGTGAAGATTTGTGGAGGCTTTCAGAAAAGAAGAAAGAACGCTGGGGTGAAGAGAATTGTGAGAGTAAGTGAGCTTGGAAAGGATACTTGTGTGAGGAAGTTCCAGGAGAGACTGATTGCAGATTGGAAAATGGTAAGAGCAAAGGACGTAAGGGGTGTGGGGGAAGAATGGGATGTATTTAGGGAAGCACTGATGACTTGCGCAAAAGATGCTTGTGGCATGAGAAGCGTGGGATGTGGGCAGATTAGATAGGATAGTGAGTGGTGGGATGAAGAGGTAGGATTATTAATGAAAGAAAAGAGAGAGGCTTTTAGAAGAGTTTTGCAGGGAAATAGTGGAAATAACTGGGAGATAAATAAAAGAAAGAGGAAAAAAGTCAAGAGAAAGGTGCAAGAGGTAAGAAATAGTGCAAATGAGAGTTGGGGCGATAGAGTATCATTAAATTTTCGGAAGAATAAAAGAGATGTTCTGGAAGGAGGTAAATAAAGTGCGTAAGACAACAGAACAAATGGGAACATCGGTGAAGAGGGCTAATGGGGAGGTGACAACAATTAGTGGTGACGTGAGAAAAAGATGGAATGAGTATTTTGAAGGTTTGTTGAATATGTTAGATGATAGAGTGGCAGATATATGGTGTTTTGGACGAGGCGGTGTGCGAAGTGAGAGGGTTAGGGAGAATGATTTGGTAAACAGAAATGAGGTAGTGAAAGCTTTGCGGAAGATGAAAGCCGGCAAGAGAGCGGGTTTGGATGGTACTGCAGTGGAATTTATTAAAAAAGCGGGTGACTGTGTTGTTGACTAGCTGGTAAGAATATCTAATGTATGTATGACTCATGGTGAGGTGCCTGAGGATTGGCGGAATGAATGCATAGCGCCATTGTACAAAGGCAAAAGGAATAAAGACGAGTGCTCAAATTACAGAGGAATAAGTTTGTTGAGTATTCCTGGGAAATTATATGGGAGGGTATTAATTGAGAGAGTGAAGGCATGTACAGAGCATCAGATTGGGGAAGACAAGGGTGGTTTCAGAAGTGGTAGAGGATCTGTGGATCAGGTGTTTCCTTTGAAGAATGTATATGAGAAATACTTAGAAAAGCAAATGGATTTGTATTTAGCATTTATGGATCTGGAGAAGGCATATGACAGAGCTGATAGAGATGCTCTGGGGAAGGTATTAAGAATATATGGTGTGGGAGGCAAGACGTTAGAAACAGTGAAAAGCTTTTATTTAGGATGTAAGGCATATGTGGGAGTGGAAAGAGAGGAAAGTGAATGTCGGTTCGCAGCAGGGGTGCGTGATGTCTTTATGGTTGTTTGATTTGTTTATGGATGGGGTTGTTAGGGAGGTGAATGCAAGAGTTTTGGAGAGAGGGTACAAGTACACAGTCTGTTGTGGATGAGAGAGCTTGGGAAGTGAGGCAGTTGTTCGCCGATGATACACCGCTGGTGGCTGATTCGGGTGAGAAACTGCAGAAGCTGGTGACTGAGTTTGGTAAATTGTGTGAAAGAAGAGAGTTCAGAGTAAATGTAAATAAGAGCAAGGTTATGAGGTACATTAGGGTTGAGGGACAAGTCAACTGGGAGGTAAGTTTGAATGGAGAAAAACTGGAGGAAGTGAAGTGTTTTTGATATCTGGGAGTGAATTTGGCAGCAGATGGAACCATGGAAGCGGAAGTGAGTCACATGGAGAGGGAGGGAGGGGGGGGGAGAGGTGAAAGTTCTTTGGCATTGAAAAATGTGTCGAAAGCGAGAACATTATCTCGGAAAGGAAAAACGGGTATGTTTGAAGGAATAATGGTTCCAACAATGTTATATGGTTGCGAGGCGTGTGCTATAGATAGAGTTGTGCAGAGGAGGGTGGATGTACTGGAAATGAGATGTTTGAGGACAATATGTGGTGTGAGTTGGTTTGATCGAATAAGTAATAAAAGGGTAAGAGAGATGTGTCGTAATAAAATGAGTGGTTGAGAGAGCTAAAGAGGGTGTTTTGAAATGGTTTGGTCATATGGAGAGAATGAGTGAGGAAAGATTGACAAAGATGCTATATGTGACAGAGGTGGAGGGAACGAGGATAGATGGGAGACCAAATTGGAGGTGGAAAGACGGAGTGAAAAAGATTTTGAGTGATCGGGGCCTGACCATGCAGGAGGGTGAAAGGCGTGCAAGAAATAGAGTAAATGGAACGATGTGGTATACCGGGGTCGACGTGCTGTCAATGGATTGAACCAGGGTATGTGAAGCGTCTGGAGTAAACCATAGAAAGTTTTGTGGGGCCTGAATGTGCAAAGGGAGCTGTGGTTTCGGTGCATTATACATGACAGCTAGAGACTGAGTGTGAATGAATGTGGCCTTTGTTGTCTTCTCCTAGCGCTACCTCGCGCGCATGCGGGGGGAGGGGGTTGTCATTTCATCTGTTGCGGGGTGGCGACAGGAATGGATGAATGCAACATGTAAGAATATGATGAGTTCGATAAGATATTTTCCATTGGATCTAAGTTAAAGTACCCTAGATACTTCATTGATAAATCTCTTAAGTTAGCAAAGAAATCATTTTACAGAGTTGAGCCTAAACCTCCCATTGACACCAAGAATCTTTTAGTTCTCCTTTTTACTAATATTTCTACTTTACTTCCCATGTCGCTTATGTCCTTTTATGTAAATGTTGCCTTCAGCAACAATAATACTATAAAAAATATCTTAACTTGGAATTCACCAGAAAATTCTCCTGGGTGCATCTATAAAGTGCCATGTAGAAATAGTGATAAGTTTTATGTTGGGCAGACTGGTAAAGATCTTTCTGTTAGACTTAAGCAGCATAAATATAGTATAAGAACGGGACAAGAATCAGATGCTTTGTTTAATCACGTTAGAAACTATGACCATTGTATTGACTGAAGCAATGCCATCTCAATTACTGACTCTAACTCAATTACCGGAGAAATATCATTGAATCTTCTATTATCAAATACACAAAAAAATTAGATTTTAATATTAGTGATGGTTTATACAAATTAGATAACTTTATTGTTGATATAATTTGTAAAATGATAAGTTTATGAACGCTCGTTGTATGTTTTGGACACTCGCATGTTTACCAAGAGGCGTCCTAGCTTCGTCTCTTCGATGTATATAAACTGACTGTTATATTTTTCTCTTGTGTCTCCTCTGATGATGTGATTATTACACGAAAGTGCAATTGGGAACTTATCATGTTTCATTTTCCCCGTGGAAAGGTGCCAGAGGTGAAAAAGAGGGCAAATGAGAGTTGGGGTGAGAGAGTATCATTAAACTTTAGGGAGAATAAAAAGATGTTTTGGAAGGAGGTAAATAAAGTGCGTAAGACAAGGGAGCAAATAGGAACTTCAGTGAAGGGGGCTAATGGGGAGGTGATAACAAGTAGTGGTGATGTGAGGAGATGGAGTGAGTATTTTGAAGGTTTGTTGAATGTGTTTGATGATAGAGTGGCATATATAGGGTGTTTTGGTCGAGGTGGTGTGCAAAGTGAGAGGGTTAGGAAAATGATTTGGTAAACAGAGAAGAGGTAGTAAAAGCCTTACGGAAGATGAAAGCCGGCAAGGCAGCAGGTTTGGATGGTATTGCAGTGGAATTTATTAAAAAAGGGGGTGACTGTATTTTTGACTTGTTGGTAAGGTTATTTAATGTATGTATGATTCATGGTGAGGTGCCAGAGGGTTGGCGGAATGCTTGCATAGTGCCATTGTACAAAGGCAAAGGGGACAAAGTTGAGTGCTCAGATTACAGAGGTATAAGTTTGCTGAGTATTCCTGGTAAATCATATGGGAGGGTATTGATTGAGAGGGTGAAGGCATGTACAGAGCATCAGATTGGGGAAGAGCAGTGTGGTTTCAGAAGTGGTAGAGGATGTGTGGATCAGGTGTTTGCTTTGAAGAATGTATGTGAGAAATACTTAGAAAAGCAAATGAATTTGTATGTAGCATTTATGGATCTGGAGAAGGTATATGATAGAGTTGATAGAGATGCTCTGTGGAAGGTATTAAGAATATATGGTGTGGGAGGCAAGTTGTTAGAAGCAGTGAAAAGTTTTTATCGTGGATGTAAGGCATGTGTACGTGTAGGAAGAGAGGAAAGCGATTGGTTCTCAGTGAATGTAGGTTTGCGGCAGGGGTGTGTGATGTCTCCATGGTTGTTTAATTTGTTTATGGATTGGGTTGTTAGGGAGGTGAATGCAAGAGTTTTGGAAAGAGGGGCAAGTATGCAGTCTGTTGTGGATGAGAGAGCTTGGGAAGTGAGTCAGTTGTTGTTCGCTGATGATACAGCTCTGGTGGCCGATTCATGTGAGAAACTGCAGAAGCTCTTGACTGAGTTTGGTAAAGTGTGCGAAAGAAGAAAGTTAAGAGTAAATGTGAATAAGAGCAAGGCTATTAGGTATAGTAGGGTTGAGGGTCAAGTCAACTGGGAGGTAATTTTGAATGGAGAATAACTGGAGGATGTAAAGTGTTTTAGATATCTGGGAGTGGATCTGGTAGCGGATGGAACCATGGAAGCGGAAGTGAATCATAGGGTGGGGGAGGGGGCGAGAATTCTAGGAGCCTTGAAGAATGTTTGGGAGTGGAGAACATTATCTCGTAAAGCAAAAATGGGTATGTTTGAAGGAATAGTGGTTCCAACAATGTTGTATGGTTGCGAGGCGTGGGCTATGGATAGAGTTGTGCTCAGGAGGTTGGATGGGCTGGAAATGAGATGTTTGAGGACAATATGTGGTGTAAGGTGGTTTGATCGAGTAAGTAATGTAAGGGTAAGAGAGATGTTTGGAAACAAAAAGAGCGTGGTTGAGAAAGCAGAAGAGGGTGTTTTGAAATGGTTTGGTCACATGGAGAGAATGAGTGAGGAAAGATTGACCAAGAGGATGTATGTGTCAGAGGTGGAGGGAACGAGAAGTGGGAGACCAAATTGGAGGTGGAAAGATGGAGTGAAAAAGATTTTGAGTGATCAGGGCCTGAACATGCAGGAGGGTGAAAGGCGTGCAAGGAATATAGTGAATTGAAACGATGTGGTATACCGGGGTCGACGTGGTGTCATTGGATTGAACCAGGGCATGTGAAGCGTCTGGGGTAAACCATGGAAAGTTCTTTGGGGCTTGGATGTGGAAAGGGAGCTGTGGTTTTGGTGCATTATTACATGACAGCTAGAGACTGAGTGTGAACGAATGGGGCCTTTGGTGTCTTTTCCTAGCGCTACCTCTCACACATGAGGGGGGAGGGGGTTGTTATTCCATGTGTGGCGAGGTGATGATGGGAATAAAGGCAGACAGTATGAATTATGTACATGTGTATATATTTATATGTCTGTGTGTATATATATGTGTACATTGAGATGTATAGGTATGTATATTTGCGTGTGTGGACGTGTATGCATATACATGTGTATGTGGGTGGGTTGGGCCATTCTTTCGTCTGTTTCCTTGCGCTACCTCGCTAACGCGGGTGACAGCGACAAAGCAAAATAAAAATAAATGATATATATATATATATATATATATATATATATATATATATATATATATATATATATATATATATATATATATATATATCTTTCATACTATTCGCCATTTCCCGTGTTAGCGAGGTAGCGTTAAGAACAGAGGACTGGGTCTTTGAGGGAATAACCTCATCTGGCCCCCTTTTCTGTTCCTTCTTTGGGGGAAAAAAAAACAAGAGGGGAGGATTTCCAGCCCCCCGCTCCCTTTTATATATATATATATATATATATATATATATATATATATATATTTTTTTTTTTTTTTTTTTTTTTTTTTTTTTTCCAAAAGAAGGAACAGAGAATTGGGCCAGGTGAGGGTATTCCCTCAAAGGCCCAGTCCTCTGTTCTTAATGCTACCTCGCTAACGCGGGAAATGGCGAATAGTTTAAAAGAAAAGAAAAAGATATATATATATATATATATATATATATATATATATATATATATATATATATATATATATATATATATATATATATATATTCTTTTCTTTCTTTCAAACTATTCGCCATTTCCCGCATTAGCGAGGTAGCGTTAAGAACAGAGGCCTGTGTATGTGTGTGTGTGTGTGTGTGTGTGTGTGTGTGTGTGTGTGTGTAATGCATATATTCTTTTTCACGGTGCCATCAACTTAACTCGACACTTGCCTTGCCTCGCTCCCCCGAAATTGCTCCCAAGTAACGATAAAGATTTGAGGTCTCCCTTCCTGTCTCACTCGCCTCACACCTGGGATCACTGCCTCATAACTTACAGCGTCAGTCCTTCCGTCCACAAACATACACACAGACACACACACACACACACACACACACACACACACACACATACACATACACACACACACACACACATACACACACACACACACACACACACACACATACACACACACACACACACACACACACACACACACACACACACACACACACATACACACACAAACACACACATATCTCTTGGTCGTTTCTCACCGCCTGCAGGAGGCGCCTCTTGCAGGCGCCTCCTGCAGGACAGCTCTTTTTTCCTCCACCCTCCACCAGGACACGCCACGTGTGGGAGCAATAACTTCATCCATCATCCACACCAGGAAGGTCACCCACGAATGAAACTCTCTTGTTTCGAGCACCTTTTACTGCTGTTTCAGTGCTACTACTTTTGTTGCTGTAGTTGGAGACTCCATCCATCACCTTCGTCAGGAGAATACGCCCAGATGAAGCCCTTTTGTTTTTTGACCTGTTTTATTATCGCTTCTGTACTACTTTGTTGCTGTTCATTGCAGCTCTTTGGTGTGGCTGGTAGCGTTCCCTGACCGTAGTGCAATCACGGGCCGCTCAGGCTCGAGCGAATTGGTTCGAATCCTGGTTTGCGGTAATGGGTCCACAGTCAACCCAGGTGTTCATCCACCCGTAGAGGTTGGTCGATAAAATGGGTACCTGGTTCAGATTAGGGTATGTAAATAATGACGTTAATGGGACAGCCTTGATTAAGGCCTCAGTTGCCCGTGCCGTCACAGCTAACATAAAAGATATTCGTCTGATGCCTGTGAGATTCTATGACCTCGTTGACTTGAAATATTTGAGACTCTTCCTCTGGTGGAGCTGCTGATTTTGTATCAGCTGTCTTATCAATACAGCTACAGGTGTTACAGACGCTTCCCTTATCCCTAATGTTTTCCTGTATTTGCGGAAAGTGATCTTGGTGGCGATACTGCCTATAGAGCCACATCATTTTCGTCTTAACAACTGGTGTTGTGATTATCAAACAAGAGCTAGGGTAACATTCATCTCTACTACTATCACGGCGGATGTAATACACAGTGCCGTAAATTGCAGTACTATTTATCTATTCATCTATCTGTCTAGCTCTCTATCCTAATTATGCTCTACACATCACCACAACACTACACACACCGTGTCAACCTACCCCAAAAACCCTTCATGCCTCACGACGCATCTACCATAAACCACACACCAAGAGCTTGCTACACCAGGGCACCTGCACTTTCTACACATGGACGCACGCACAACTATCACAATAATTCATGACCTGTGTTCCGGACTGGCCAGCTGAGTGCTGCAGGAACCTCATGAAGACAGAAGGGCCTCCTGGGGAGGGAAGTATATATTGTAGGTATCCAAGACAGATGAGTGGAAGGTGGACTGATGAAATGGACTCGGGTTCTGAACGTGCTATGGTCAGCACCGCTAACCGTTATACCACGAAGGAGGGTGTCTTAAGAACACTCGTCTATTTACTCTTTTCGTGGTTGTACTAGATACCAAATATTCTTCCAATCTACAAAACGTTTAAGAAAAATCATATACCACGAGAAATATCATTGAACCTTCTATTATTGAATACATAAAGAATCATTACCTTCATATTACTGAAGGTCTATATAAATTGGATAACTTTATTGTTGATAAAATTTGTCAACAGTTCCCGTTCTTGTCAACATAAGTTTATGATACGCTTGTTATGACTTGGACAATCATTTTTTTTTTAAAAATGGCGTCCTAGCTACGTCTCTTCGTTGTATATCAACTGATTGTTATATTTCTTTCTTGTGTCTCCCCTGATGATGTGATTATTACACGAAAGTGCATTTGGGAACTTATCGTGTTTCATTTTCCCCGTGGACTCATAGGAATATACTTAATCACGCGCAAAATTGTGATCCTTTCCAATATATATATATATATATATATATATATATATATATATATATATATATATATATATATATATATTTTCACTCTGCCATTTCCCGCATTAGCGAGATAGCGTTAAGAACAGAGGACTGAGCCTTTGAGGGAATATCCTCACTTGCCCCCTTCTCTGTTCCTTTTTGGGAAATCAAAAAAAAGAAAACGAGAGGAAGGATGGCTTGCGCAAAAGATGCTTGTGGCATGAGAAGCTTGGGAGGTGGGCAGATTAGAAAGGGTAGTGAGTGGTGGGATGAAGAGGTAAAATTATTAGTGAAAGAGAAGAAAGAGGCATTTGGACGAGTTTTGCGGGGAAATAGTGCAAATGACTGGGAGATGTGTAAAAGAAAGAGGCAGGAGGTCAAGAGAAAGGTGCAAGAGGTGAAAAAGAGGGCAAAAGAGAGTTGGGGTGAGAGAGCATCATTAAATTTCAGGGAGAATAAAAAGATGTTTTGAAAGGAGGTAAATAAAGTGCGTAAGACAAGGGAACAAATGGGAACATCGGTTAAGGGGGCTAATGGGGAGGTAATAACAAGTAGTGGTGATGTGAGAAGATGGAGTATTTTGAAGGTTTGTTGAATGTGTTAGATGATAGAATGGCAGATATAGAGTGTTTTGATCGAGGTGGTGTGCGAAATGAGAGGGTTAGGGAGAATGATTTGGTTAACAAAAAAGAGGTAGTAAAAGCTTTGCGGATGATGAAAGCCAGCAAGGCAGCGGGTTTGGATGGTATTGCAGTGGAGTTTATAAAAAGAAAGAAGGAGGTGACTGCGTTGTTAATTGGTTGGTAAGGATATTTAATGTATGTATGACTCAAGGTGAGGTGCCTGAAGATTGGCGGAATGCATGTATAGTGCCATTCTACAAAGGCAAAGGGGATAAAGGTGAGTACTCAAATTACAGAGGTATAAGTTTGTTGAGTATTCCTGGGAAATTATATGGGAGGGTATTGATTGAGAGGGTGGAAGCATGTACAGAGCATCAGACTGGGGAAGAGCAGTGTGGTTTCAGAAGTGGTAGAAGATATGTGGATCAGGTGTTTGCTTTGAAGAATGTATGTAAGAAATACTTAGAAAAGCAAATGGATTTGTATGTAGCATCTATGGATCTGGAGAAG
>NC_092267.1:2012742-2070242 GCF_036320965.1 Panulirus ornatus
TACAACTAATTCTTTGTGCTAAGGAAAAAAAAAGCATCCCCCCCTCCCCGCCGCTGAGATAGCAATTGCTGAGGAGGTGTTTTTGCCTCTCTGGGGATCTGTATTGATTCTGGTTACAGAGGTTGATGTCTTTGAGGTGTCCTCTTAACCTTGGGTTTGCATTTCTTTCAATAGATTTCCTTGGGACTTGTAGGAGGGATATGAGGGTTGTAGTTCTTCCTGTCTGTTTCTGGCATTTCTGGTTTGGGTATCATTGTTACTCTGGCTTCTTTGGGCTTCTTTCGGGGAATATATCCTGGGCTTCTCAAAGCCCTGTAGAACGTCGAGAACATACTGAAGTAACCTTTTTGGAGGTAGCTTGCTGATTTGCCTCCTATCTATTGTACTTATTTCCGCGGTGTTGAGTATATCTGCATCAGTATCGAAGCCTGGCTCTCGGTAAGTGTTTTTCTTCACGATGTTATAAGGGTAAACATTATCATGGCAAATGGAGACTCGTTCACCTTCCACACTGCCCGATGAACGCCACCAAGACAATGGAAGACCTGTGGCTGAAGTGACGGAGGGTCTTTGGTGCGAAGTGCAGCCTCCCGCAGATGGAGCAGGAATCGCTGATGAAGCAATCGGGACCCTGAGAAGTTGAACCCCGATTCAGAGATAATGTGAAAATGGTTTGCTGAGCACGCACGATGGCAGGAAGTGAATCTTGATTTCCTGAGAGTGCGGGAAAGGCTAGCGGATCAGCCATGACCACAAAAAGTGACTCCTGAGTGGAATTGGACCGCGAACCCTGAGCAGCCCCAGACAAAGTGTAAATAAAGATTCCAGATCTTGTAGACGTGGGCACTGAGTAAACATCATGGTCTCAACTAGGACTAGGGATGGACAACAGTATGACGTTAGGGTACAGATCTCCAGGCAGGGGTGTGGTGGACAAGCCTCTTAAACAGACGAACCGGGATGTGCCGTCCCAGTGGCACAAGGGGGGGTTCATCATACCCGTCAGCTGCCCCTTACGTAAACTAAATCCCAACAAGACATCCACATTTCCCCTGACAGTTGACAGTGAATCCTGTTATTCGACCACAACGGCCTTGTCTAGCATGTGGTCGTCATTGGTATGTCCGTCTATGTCAAGAAGAGGGAGGTAAGATGGGTACTTAAAGAGAATCTCCCCAGATGGTCGCATTGCAGGCAGGGAAAGCACTTGACGCTGAGGATGGCACATCGTTTTTCCGTTGAAATGACCCTCACACGTTTACTATTAGGAACTGGAGGCGTAGGAGATGAACAGGTCGAGGAATCCAATGCCCGAGCACCAGGCGGTTGTCGAACTGGTGTGGACGAAGTGACGAGCATCTGCCGATCGTCCTGAACGGAGGAACAGCTTGGCCACTTGGCCAGGATGGTGGTAAGAACGCTCTGAGTCAATGCCTTCCATATCAGCCTCGTTCATAAACATTAGAATGTCAAAGATGTCGTTTATACTAACGTAGATCATATGCAGAAGTTGGGTCGAACGTGTCCCAGTTAAGCAACTCGAAACTTTCCAAACTCAAGCATAGTTTCGTGCGTCGTCGTGGCGAGAGCCTATGTAACTACAGGCCTCATGAAAGAGGATGCGATTCAACCCATACTCAGGGACATTTTTTTTCCTTTTTCATACATATTCGCCTTATCCCGCGTTAGCGAGGTGGCGTTAAGAACTGAGGAGTGAGCCTTAGAGGGTATATCCTCATTTGGCCCCCTTCTCTGTTCCTTCTTTTGGAAAATTATGAGCGGGAGGGGAGGATATCTAGCCCCTCGCTCCCTCCTCTTTTAGTCACCTTGCCTTCTACGACATACAAATTACTCCTGGTACCCGGCACAGGCTCCTCATCACAAAAAAAAAAAGTGTGAGGAAAGCACACCACATAGGTTCTCAACGGCGCCAGACCTACGATGCCTCATTATAAAGTCAAATGTAACAGGACGGCATCTTATCGAACATGGATGCCAGGTCATTCTTCAAAGGGAAGACGTGCAGGTGGAGGGAAGACACCAGCATGCCTAATCCATCCTTGACGTGGAGCCACTTGGGTGATTGGGCTCAAGTATTTTCTGTAAACACTTTTATAATGAGGGTCTGGCACTCACCCAGCAACTGTAAATTCATAAGATGTTCGACCTTATTTCACGTCAACAAATGATGAAAAAGAGAGAAAGAAGAAGAAGCAGGAGGAGGACAAGAAGAAGAAGAAAAAGAAGAAGAAGAAGAAGAAGAAGAAGAAGAAGAAGAAGAAGAAGAAGAAGAAGAAGAAGAAGAAGAAGAAGAAGATGATGATGATGATGATGATGAAGAAAGTACGGAAATTACAGTACAATAACATAGAATAAGCTTCCACATTCAACAATACATTACATCGAACACACGACCCTGGTCATCACAGTGTAGCAATATGGCAGGAGTAATACTCTGATAGTACTTTGGAGGGTTATACTCTCTGAATGATACTCTGAGAGAAATACTGATAGTATTGCTCACAGAGCACTGCTAAAAGGGGTACTCGGGAAGCAATGTTCAGAGGGTATGCACTGAGAGTGATATGAAAATGATGCGTTGACATCAGAATTCTAAGAGTGATGTTCTGAAACTAATACTAATGACCTAAGATCACCAATGACGCCTCTGAGTCAATAAAGATCACAAATGATGTCAACGAGTAGGCTAAGATCAGACACAATGCCCCTGACAACCTAAGATCATTAGTAATGTTACTGAGATGACCAACAATGCCACTAACTAGCCTTGGAGTCACCAATGATACCACTAAGTGGTCTACGATCACCAATGATGCCACTAACTTCTTAGTGTCATTATAGATGACGGTTTAAACTGGAAGAATCGTGTTAGCATTATCATCAAATCTACCTCATACCACCTCTATCTTCTCCGTCGACTGGGATTCCTAGGCATCCGATCATCTGAGCTCAGAAATGTCTATAGTTACTATCTTTACTCTACCTATGCTTGCTTACGCCTCTTGAGCCTGGTCCTCACCCCTAACAACCACACAAAGGGACCAGCTGGAAAGAGTGTGGAAAAGAGAATATGCGAGTCATGACTGTTGAGCGTCAGGAGGAATGAGAGCTGGGATGTGTTTCATAGTTCAAAGTGAGGTTCGCTGCCAGAAGAGCTGTCCACAAGCAAGACACCATCAACTTTGTTAACCACTCGGCCCTCTCTATTGTGCTTCATGCACAAACCATTAGGGACGGAACCACACGCCCTCTACATCATTATCAAGAGTAATTGCCTTTCTCTAAATTCTGGCTCGTTGTTGTGATCTGTGTGGCGGAAGTGGTGGATGATCCACTTAACTCTATTGTATTCACTGTCTTGTTTTTCAGGAGACAACAGACCGGTTGGAAATCGCAGTGGCAAGCCAAACGCCGGGGGATGGTGCTGGCGGGCGAGATGGATGGTCGCAGGGTGAACGGTTGCTCCCAGGATGCATCGCTGTGCCCGTAAACGCTAAAATGTCTGGGATGTTTGGAATTGGAGCGGACAGAAGTGTTCGCTCTTTAGCTGTCTGAACCCGTGCATTACCAGACCATTCCCGAGCAAAAGGAATTTAGGTGTTAAAAATGAACTTTTTAAGATTGTATATATGTATGTATGTATCTATCTATCTATCCATCTATCTATCTATCTATCTATCTAACTATCTATCTATCTATCTATCTATCTATCTATATATATATATATATATATATATATATATATATATATATATATATATATATATATTTTTTTTTTTATATATTTTTTATTATACTTTGTCGCTGTCTCCCGCGTTTGCGAGGTAGCGCAAGGAAACAGACGAAAGAAATGGCCCAACCCCCCCCCCCCCATACACATGTATATACATACGTCCACACACGCAAATATACATACCTACACAGCTTTCCATGGTTTACCCCAGACGCTTCACATGCCTTGATTCAATCCACTGACAGCACGTCAACCCCGGTATACCACATCGCTCCAATTCACTCTATTCCTTGCCCTCCTTTCACCCTCCTGCATGTTCAGGCCCCGATCACACAAAATCTTTTTCACTCCATCTTTCCACCTCCAATTTGGTCTCCCTCTTCTCCTCGTTCCCTCCACCTCCGACACATATATCCTCTTGGTCAATCTTTCCTCACTCATTCTCTCCATGTGCCCAAACCACTTCAAAACACCCTCTTCTGCTCTCTCAACCACGCTCTTTTTATTTCCACACATCTCTCTTACCCTTACGTTACTCACTCGATCAAACCACCTCACACCACACATTGTCCTCAAACATCTCATTTCCAGCACATCCAGCCTCCTGCGCACAACTCTATCCATAGCCCACGCCTCGCAACCATACAACATTGTTGGAACCACTATTCCTTCAAACATACCTATTTTTGCTTTCCGAGATAATGTTCTCGACTATATATATATATATATATATATATATATATATATATATTATTTTTATTTTTTTTATTTTTTATTTTGCATCGTCGCTGTCTCCCGCGTTTGCGAGGTAGCGCAAGGAAACAGACGAAAGAAATGGCCCAACCCACCCCTATGCACATGTATATACATACACGTCCACACACGCAAATATACATACCTACACAGCTTTCCATGGTTTACCCCAGACGCTTCACATGCCCTGATTCAATCCACTGACGTGCTGTCAGTGGATTGAATCAGGTATACCCCGGTATACCACATCGATCCAATTCACTCTATTCCTTGCCCTCCTTTCACCCTCCTGCATGTTCAGGCTCCGATCACACAAAATATATATATATATATATATATATATATATATATATATATATATATATATATATATATATATATATATATATATATATATATATATATATATGTTGGAAAGGATCACAGTTTTGCACGTGATCAAGATATTCCTATGAGTCCACGGGGAAAATGAAACACGATAAGTTCCCAAGTGCACTTTCGTGTAATAATCACATCATCAAGGGAGACATAAGATAGAAATATAAGTCAGTTGATATACATCGAAGGGCGTCCTAGCTTTGTATCTTCCTAAATACATCCCATTCCTCCCCCACTCCCCTTACGTCCTTAGTTCTCACCTTTTTTCATTCTGTACTCAGTCTCTCCTGGTACTTCCTCTATATATCAGATTTCTGGTTTGGGATAATCTTCATCACGTTTGAAAGTAAGACAGCATGAAGATGCGTGAGTTGAACACACAATACAGGACGCATGTAGGTACTGATTTTGCCTTCCTTACCGACCTGTGGTCGCACTGGATAGGAGACGGCATTGTAGAAGGTCGCATTAGAGAAAGCACAGGAACCACTACCTAGTACCACCCCAGACTTTACTTTCTCACCATATGCTGACAGAAAATATACAACAGCTTCAATCGTCAGTTCTTTTCGTCCACAGCGAATTCGAACTCTTGATCAGTCCTTAGAGCAGTGTCCAGGAACGGTTAAGATCTGTCTTCTTCCCCTACAGCGAAAGATTAGATCTTAAGACTCTTCTGATTAAGATATTCAGGTTCTAAGTTCGGGTTCTACAGTGTGACTGCTTACGTATCGTCAGCGTACCTCCACCATGAGGTTCCTCTGTACATTATTCCCATAAAAACACGCCATCACTGCGCTTAAAAGGTGAACCCATCAAAAGGCCACTGTAACTGTTTGATTTCCTCGCCACAAAATATGAAAGGACCAGACTCTACGTATACTGCAACCGAGTTTATCGTAGTCAGCCTTCAAAATCGGTAGATCGCTGTCATGCACTTTCTCTACGGTGCTCCTCTTCGCTTCGATAGCCACCCCTTCTCACGGGATGTTAGTCAAACGAGCCAGTTTCTTGTTATTGGCATATATGCCTCTCAAACTGCCCATCAAGTCCTTTGAATTCTTTTAATGTGCGTCACTTGTAGATCTGTACCGCGTTCAGTGAGGGACTGGTGAAGAGTGTGGGTAACATGTGAGGTGTGGCCCGAGCATTCTGAGATCTCAGAGACATACAAAGTTTGTGGACTTGGGGCAATACTCTCATCCGGGATGGTCGTGGTGCTTCCTTTAATGCCCATGGCAGTTTTGTGCTTCTCCCTTCCCTATTATCTTCCTTACCTGCCGATTAAACCTATCTGCCTCCTCCTCGGTATATCCATAAGGTTGATTTTTCATATGAAGATTCGTCATTCAGGAAGTCTGTCATTGTATTACGACACTCCGTTCTATGTATGAGGAAGACGCCATCACCTTTATTCACCTGCGTAATCCCAAAGTTTTCGTCTTTACTCATGTGGCTGCCCCAGACACCACCGTACACCATGTGGCTGCCCCAGACACCGTATACTATGTGGCTGCCCGACACCATACACCATATGGCTGCCCCAGACATCATTCACTTCTTGGCTGCCCCAGACACCACCGTAGACCATGTGGCTGCCCCAGACACGATACACCATGTGGCTGCCCCAGACACCATACACTACGTGGCTGCCCCAGACACCATACCTACGTGGCTGCCCCAGACACCATACACTACGTGGCTGCCCCAGACACCATACACTACGTGGCTGCCCTAGACACCATACACTACGTGGCTGCCCCAGACACCATGCACTACGTGGCTGCCCCAGACACCATACACTACGTGGCTGCCCCAGACACCATACACACGTGGCTGCCCCAGACACCATACACTACGTGGGTGCCCTAGACACCATACACTACGTGGCTGCCCCAGACACCATACACTACGTGGCTGCCCCAGACACCATGCACTACGTGGCTGCCCCAGACACCATACACACGTGGCTGCCCCAGACACCATGCACTACGTGGCTGCCCCAGACACCATACACACGTGGCTGCCCCAGACACCATACACTACGTGACTGCCCCAGACGCCATACACTATGTGGCTGCCCCAAACAACATACACTACGTGACTGCCCCAGACACCATACACACGTGGCTGCCCCAGACACCATACACTACGTGGCTGCCCCAGACGCCATACACACGTGGCTGCCCCAGACACCATACACTACGTGACTGCCCCAGACACCATACACTACGTGGCTGCCCCAGACACCATACACTATGTGGCTGCCCCAAACAACATACACTACGTGGCTGCCCCAGACACCATACACTACGTGGCTGCCCCAGACACCATACACTACGTGGCTGCCCCAGACGCCATACACACGTGGCTGCCCCAGACACCATACACTACGTGGCTGCCCCAGACACCATACACTATGTGGCTGCCCCATACACCATACACACGTGGCTGCCCCAGACACCATACACTACGTGGCTGCTCCAGACACTATACACCATGTGGCTGCCCCAGACGCCATACACTATGTGGCTGCCCCAAACAACATACACTACGTGGCTGCCCCAAACAACATACACTACGTGGCTGCCCCAGACACCATACACTACGTGGCTGCCCCAGACACTATACACTATGTGGCTGCCCCAGACGCCATACACACGTGGCTGCCCCAAACAACATACACTACGTGGCTGCCCCAGACACCATGCACTACGTGGCTGCCCCAGACACCATACACTACGTGGCTGCCCCAGACACCATACACTACGTGCCTGCCCCAGACACTATACACCATGTGGCTGCCCCAGACGCCATACACACGTGGCTGCCCCAAACAACATACACTACGTGGCTGCCCCAGACACCATGCACTACGTGGCTGCCCCAGACACCATACACTACGTGGCTGCCCCAGACACTATACACCATGTGGCTGCCCCAGACACCATACACTACGTGGCTGCCCCAGACACTATACATCATGTGGCTGCCCTAGACACCATACACTACGTGGCTGCCCCAGACACCATGCACTACGTGGCTGCCCCAGACACCATACACTACGTGGCTGCCCCAGACACCATACACAACGTGGCTGACCCAGACACCATACACTACGTGGCTGTCCCAGACACCATACACTACGTGGCTGTCCCAGACACCATACACACGTGGCTGCCCCAGACACCATACACTACGTGGCTGCCCCAGACACCATACACTACGTGGTTGCCCCAGACACCATACACTACGTGGCTGTCCCAGACACCATACACTACGTGGCTGTCCCAGACACCATACACTACGTGGCTGCCCCAGACACCATACACTACGTGGTTGCCCCAGACACCATGCACTACGTGGCTTCCCCAGACACCATACACTACGTGGCTGTCCCAGACACCATACACACGTGGCTGTCCCAGACACCATACACTACGTGGCTGCCCCAAACAACATACACTACGTGGCTGCCCCAAACAACATACACTACGTGGCTGCCCCAGACACCATACACTACGTGGCTGCCCCAGACACTATACACTATGTGGCTGCCCCAGACGCCATACACACGTGGCTGCCCCAAACAACATACACTACGTGGCTGCCCCAGACACCATGCACTACGTGGCTGCCCCAGACACCATACACTACGTGGCTGCCCCAGACACCATACACTACGTGCCTGCCCCAGACACTATACACCATGTGGCTGCCCCAGACGCCATACACACGTGGCTGCCCCAAACAACATACACTACGTGGCTGCCCCAGACACCATGCACTACGTGGCTGCCCCAGACACCATACACTACGTGGCTACCAGGTAGCATGCGGCTTCGGAACCTCTGTGGCTGGAGTGACCCACCACCCAGCCAGAGAGGGAGGCGGGTGACGGCAGCAGATAATCTTCACACTGATAGACTTAATGTCCTGCCAAATGGGTCTTTCTCCTCTCGAGACTCACTTCACCCCCATTAACTATGGCCATTGAGAAAGTTCATACGAGCCTCAGCCACTTCATAACTCTGAGGTGCAAGAGTTCATGGCAATAACACTGGCTGTAGGATGTTCGTCAGTGAGTTCCCCTCACCGCTTCAGTGCCAACTCCCTCAAGGGTGGTCGCTAGTGGCTTCTGAGAGCTTTACTGTCACCTTCGACACCAGAGGTCATAACGTTCTGGAACGCTTGAGAGAAACGTTTGGTCAGATCTCGTGCGTTCAGTATCGCAACACAGGGGAATACGCAGTGATGACAGTGAGATGTTGAACATGAAATCAACGTACGACGAATGATGTATAACATAACCTTTCAATAAACTGATGTACGATATATGTATATATATATATATATATATATATATATATATATATATATATATATATATATATATATATATATATATATATAACTCTATCATATGCCTTCTCCAGATCCATAAATGCTACATACAAATCCAACTGCTCTTCCCCAATCTGATGCTCTGTACAGAGATGCTCTGTGGAAGGTATTAAGAATATATGGTGTGGGAGGCAAGTTGTTAGAAGCAGTGAATCGTTTTTATCGAGGATGTAAGGCATGTGTACGTGTAGGAAGAGAGGAAAGTGATGGGTTCTCAGTGAATGTAGGTTTCCGACAGGGGTGTGTGATGTCTCCATGGTTGCTTAATTTGTTTATGGATGGGGTTGTTAGGGAGGTGAATGAAAGAGTTTTGGAAAGAGGGGCAAGTATGAAGTCTGTTGTGGATGAGAGAGCTTGGGAAGTGAGTCAGTTGTTCGTTGATGATACAGCGCTGGTGGCTGATTCATGTGAGAAACTGCAGAAGCTGGTGACTGAGTTTGGTAAAGTGTGTGAAAGAAGAAAATTAAGTGTAAATGTGAATAAGAGCAAGGTTATTAGGTACAGTAGGGTTGAGGGTCAAGTCAATTGGGAGGTAGGTTTCAATAGAGAAAAACTGGAGGAAGTAAAGTGTTTTAGATATCTGGGAGTGGATCTGGCAGCGGATGGAACCATGGAAGCGGAAGTGAATCATAGGGTGGGGGAGGGGGCGAAAATCCTGTGAGCCTTGAAGAATGTGTGTAAGTCGAGAACATTATCTCGGAAAGCAAAAATGGGTATGTTTGAAGGAATAGTGGTTCCAACAATGTTTTATGGTTGCGAGGCGTAGGCTATGGATAGAGTTGTGCGCAGGAGGGTGGATGTGCTGGAAATGAGATGTTTGAGGACAATATATATAACTGACTGTATTATTTCTCTCTTGTGTCTCCCTTGATGATGTGATGATTACACGTAAGTGCACTTGGGAACTGATAGTGATTCATTTTCCACGTGGACTCTTAAGAATATATATATATATATATATATATATATATATATATATATATATATATATATATATATATATATATATATATATATATATATATAAATATATATATATATATATATATATATATATATATATATATATATATACATATATATATATATATATATATATATATATATATATATATATATATATATATATATTCTTTTCTTTTCTTTTAAACTATTCGCCATTTCTAGCGTTAGCGAGGTAGCGTTAAGAACAGAGGACTGGGCCTTTTTTGGAATATCCTTACCTGGCCCCCTCTGTTCCTTCTTTTGGAAAATTAAAAAAAAAAAAACGAGAGGGGAGGATTTCCAGCCCCCCGCTCCCTCCCATTTTAGTCGCCTTCTACGACACGCAGGGAATACGTGCGAAGTATTCTTAATCCCCTATCCACAGGGATAATATATATATATATATATATATATATATATATATATATATTATCGAGACAGACTTCCCCAGAACTTTTTAAAGGGGAAGTAAATGTTTATAGTTGTGTTACAGGAGTGATAGTTTTCATGCATGGTGTTTTGACAAGAAAATAGTGAAGTTGGAGAAAAATGTAGCTTAGACATTGAAGCTTATTGATTCAGTGGTGAAATTGATGAGAACTGCATTTGACGTTTGTGTGAATAAATTGTACATTTCCTTTTCCATAGCCAGAGGTTGAACCATTATGTGACGTTCATTTTTTCATTCATTTCAAGCTAAAAGTTTGTTTTCTAAATTGTTTCTTACATTTTTCATATGTATATGTGTGTGTGTGTGTGTGTGTGTGTGTATATATATGTATATTATCCCTGGGGATAGGGGTGAAAGAATACTTCCCACGTATTCCTCGCGTGTCGTAGAAAGCGACTAGAGGGGACGGGAGCGGGGGGCCGGAAATCCTCCCCTCCTTGTATTAACTTTCTAAAATGGGAAACAGAAGAAGGAGTCACGCGGGGAGTGCTCATCCTCCTCGAAGGCTCAGAGTGGGATGCCTAAATGTGTGTGGATGTAACCAAGATGTGAAAAAAGGAGAGATAGGTAGTATGTTTGAGGAAAGGAACCTGGATGTTTTGGCTCTGAGTGAAACGAAGCTCAAGGGTAAAGGGGAAGAGTGGTTTGGAAATGTCTGGGGAGTGAAGTCAGGGGTTAGTGAGAGGACAAGAGCAAGGGAAGGAGTAGCAATACTCCTGAAACAGGAGTTGTGGGAGTATGTGATAGAATGTAAGAAAGTAAATTCTCGATTAATATGGGTAAAATTGAAAGTTGATGGAGAGAGGTGGGTGATTATTGGTGCATATGCACCTGGGCATGAGAAGAAAGATCATGAGAGGCAAGTGTTTTGGGAGCAGCTAAATGAGTGTGTTAGCGGTTTTGATGCACGAGACCGGGTTATAGTGATGGGTGATTTGAATGCAAAGGTGAGTAATGTGGCAGTTGACGGAATAATTGGTATGCATGGGGTGTTCAGTGTTGTAAATGGAAATGGTGAAGAGCTTGTAGATTTATGTGCTGAAAAAGGACTGATGATTGGGAATACCTGGTTTAAAAAGCGAGATATACATAAGTATACTTATGTAAGTAGGAGAGATGGCCAGAGAGCGTTATTGGATTACGTGTTAAATGACAGGCGTGCGAAAGAGAGACTTTTGGATGTCAATGTACTGAGAGGTGCAACTGGAGGGATGTCTGATCATTATCTTGTGGAGGCTAAGGTGAAGATTAGTATGGGTTTTCAGAAAAGAAGAGTGAATGTTGGGGTGAAGAAGGTGGTGAGAGTAAGTGAGCTTGGGAAGGAGACCTGTGTGAAGAAGTATCAGGAGAGACTGTGTACAGAATGGAAAAAGGTGAGAACAATGGAAGTAAGGGGAGTGGGGGAGGAATGGGATGTATTTAGGGAATCAGTGATGGATTGCGCAAAAGATGCTTGTGGCATGAGAAGAGTGGGAGGTGGGCTGTTTAGAAAGGGTAGTGAGTGGTGGGATGAAGAAGTAAGAGTATTAGTGAAAGAGAAGAGAGAGGCATTTGGACGATTTTTGCAGGGAAAAAATGAAATTGAGTGGGAGAAGTATAAAAGAAAGAGACAGGAGGTCAAGAGAAAGGTGCAAGAGGTGAAAAAAAGGGCAAATGAGAGTTGGGGTGAGAGACTATCAGTAAATTTTAGGGAGAATAAAAAGATGTTCTGGAAGGAGGTAAATAGGGTGCGTAAGACAAGGGAGCAAGTGGGAACTTCAGTGAAGGGCGTAAATGGGGAGGTGATAACAAGTAGTGGTGATGTGAGAAGGAGATGGAATGAGTATTTTGAAGGTTTGTTGAATGTGTCTGATGACAGAGTGGCAGATATAGGATGTTTGGGTCGAGGTGGTGTGCAAAGTGAGAGGGTTAGGGAAAATGATTTGGTAAACAGAAAAGAGGTAGTAAAAGCTTTGCGGAAGATGAAAGCCGGCAAGGCAGCAGGTTTGGATGGTATTGCAGTGGAATTTATTAAAAAAGGGGGTGACTGTATTGTTGACTGGTTGGTAAGGTTATTTAATGTATGTATGACTCATGGTGAGGTGCCTGAGGATTGGCGGAATGCGTGCATAGTGCCATTGTACAAAGGCAAAGGGGATAAGAGTGAGTGCTCAAATTACAGAGGTATAAGTTTGTTGAGTATTCCTGGTAAATTATATGGGAGAGTATTGATTGAGAGGGTGAAGGCATGTACAGAGCATCAGATTGGGGAAGAGCAGTGTGGTTTCAGAAGTGGTAGAGGATGTGTGGATCAGGTGTTTGCTTTGAAGAATGTATGTGAGAAATACTTAGAAAAGCAAATGGATTTGTATGTAGCATTTATGGATCTGGAGAAGGCATATGATAGAGTTGATAGAGATGCTCTGTGGAAGGTATTAAGAATATATGGTGTGGGAGGCAAGTTGTTAGAAGCAGTGAAAAGTTTTTATCGAGGATGTAAGGCATGTGTACGTGTAGGAAGAGAGGAAAGTGATTGGTTCTCAGTGAATGTTGGTTTGCGGCAGGGGTGTGTGATGTCTCCATGGTTGTTTAATTTGTTTATGGATGGGGTTGTTAGGGAGGTAAATGCAAGAGTCTTGGAAAGAGGGGCAAGTATGAAGTCTGTTGGGGATGAGAGAGCTTGGGAAGTGAGTCAGTTGTTGTTCGCTGATGATACAGCGCTGGTGGCGGATTCATGTGAGAAACTGCAGAAGCTGGTGACGGAGTTTGGTAAAGTGTGTGGAAGAAGAAAGTTAAGAGTAAATGTGAATAAGAGCAAGGTTATTAGGTACAGTAGGGTTGAGGGTCAAGTCAATTGGGAGGTGAGTTTGAATGGAGAAAAACTGGAGGAAGTGAAGTGTTTTAGATATCTGGGAGTGGATCTGTCAGCGGATGGAACCATGGAAGCGGAAGTGGATCATAGGGTGGGGGAGGGGGCGAAAATTTTGGGAGCCTTGAAAAATGTGTGGAAGTCGAGAACATTATCCCGGAAAGCAAAAATGGGTATGTTTGAAGGAATAGTGGTTCCAACAATGTTGTATGGTTGCGAGGCGTGGGCTATGGATAGAGTTGTGCGCAGGAGGATGGATGTGCTGGAAATGAGATGTTTGAGGACAATGTGTGGTGTGAGGTGGTTTGATCGAGTAAGTAACGTAAGGGTAAGAGAGATGTGTGGAAATAAAAAGAGCGTGGTTGAGAGAGCAGAAGAGGGTGTTTTGAAATGGTTTGGGCACATGGAGAGAATGAGTGAGGAAAGATTGACCAAGAGGATATATGTGTCGGAGGTGGAGGGAACGAGGAGAAGAGGGAGACCAAATTGGAGGTGGAAAGATGGAGTGAAAAGGATTTTGTGTGATCGGGGCCTGAACATGCAGGAGGGTGAAAGGAGGGCAAGGAATAGAGTGAATTGGAGCGATGTGGTATACAGGGGTTGACGTGCTGTCAGTGGATTGAATCAAGGCATGTGAAGCGTCCGGGGTAAACCATGGAAAGCTGTGTAGGTATGTATATTTGCGTGTGTGGACGTGTGTATATACATGTGTATGGGGGTGGGTTGGGCCATTTCTTTCGTCTGTTTCCTTGCGCTACCTCGCAAACGCAGGAGACAGCGACAAAGTATAAAAAAAAAAAAAAAAAAAAAAAAAAAAAAAATATATATATATATATATATATATATATATATATATATATATATATATATATATATATATATATTCTTTTCTTTTCTTTTAAACTATTCGCCATTTCCCGCGTTAGCGAGGTAGCGTTAAGAACAGAGGACTGGGCCTTTTTTGGAATATCCTCACCTGGCCCCCTCTGTTCCTTCTATTGGAAAATCAAAATAAAAAAAATGAGAGGGGAGGATTTCCAGCCCCCGCTCCCTCCCATTTTAGTCGCCTTCTACGACACGCAGGGAATACGTGGGAAGTATTCTTAATCCCCTATCCACAGGGATAATATATATATATATATATATATATATATATATATATATATTATTTTTATTTATTATTATACTTTATCGCTGTCTCCCGCGTTTGCGAGGTAGCGCAAGGAAACAGACGAAAGAAATGGCCCAACCCCCCCCCCCATACACATGTATATACATACGTCCACACACGCAAATATACATACCTACACAGCTTTCCATGGTTTACCCCAGACGCTTCACATGCCTTGATTCAATCCACTGACAGCACGTCAACCCCGGTATACCACATCGCTCCAATTCACTCTATTCCTTGCCCTCCTTTCACCCTCCTGCATGTTCAGGCCCCGATCACACAAAATCTTTTTCACTCCATCTTTCCACCTCTAATTTGGTCTCCCTCTTCTCCTCGTTCCCTCCACCTCCAACACATATATCCTCTTGGTCAATCTTTCCTCACTCATTCTCTCCAAGTGCCCAAACCATTTCAAAACACCCTCTTCTGCTCTCTCAACCACGCTCTTTTTATTTCCACACATCTCTCTTACCCTTACGTTACTCACTCGAGCAAACCACCTCACACCACACATTGTCCTCAAACACCTCATTTCGAGCACATCCATCATCCTGCGCACAACTCTATCCATAGCCCACGCCTCGCAACCATACAACATTGTTGGAACCACTATTCCTTCAAACATACCCATTTTTGCTTTCCGAGATAATGTTCTCGACTTCCACACATTCTTCAAGGCCCCCAGAATTTTCGCCCCCTCCCCCACCCTATGATCCACTTCCGCTTCCATGGTTCCATCCGCTGCCAGATCCACTCCCAGATATCTAAAACACTTCACTTCCTTCAGTTTTACTCCATTCAAACTCACCTCCCAATTGACTTGACCCTCAACCCTACTGTACCTAATAACCTTGCTCTTATTCACATTTACTCTTAACTTTCTTCTTCCACACACTTTACCAAACTCAGTCACCAGCTTCTGCAGTTTCTCACATGAATCAGCCACCAGCGCTGTATCATCAGCGAACAACAACTGACTCACTTCCCAAGCTCTCTCATCCCCAACAGACTTCATACTTGCCCCTCTTTCCAAAACTCTTGCATTTACCTCCCTAACAACCCCATCCATAAACAAATTAAACAACCATGGAGACATCACACACCCCTGCCGCAAACCTACATTCACTGAGAACCAATCACTTTCCTCTCTTCCTACACGTACACATGCCTTACATCCTCGATAAAAACTTTTCACTTCTTCTAACAACTTTCCTCCCACACCATATATTCTTAATACCTTCCACAGAGCATCTCTATCAACTCTATCATATGCCATCTCCAGATCCATAAATGCTACATACAAATCCATTTGCTTTTCTAAGTATTTCTCACATACATTCTTCAAAGCAAACACCTGATCCACACATCCTCTACCACTTCTGAAACCACACTGCTCTTCCCCAATCTGATGCTCTGTCCATGCCTTCACCCTCTCAATCAATACCCTCCCATATAATTTACCAGGAATACTCAACAAACTTATACCTCTGTAATTTGAGCACTCACTCTTATCCCCTTTGCCTTTGTACAATGGCACTATGCACGCATTCCGCCAATCCTCAGGCACCTCACCATGAGTCATTCATACATTAGATAACCTTACCAACCAGTCAACAATACAGTCACCCCCTTTTTTAATAAATTCCACAGCAATACCATCCAAACCTGCTGCCTTGTCGGCTTTATCTTCCGCAAAGCTTTTAATACCTCTTCTCTGTTTACCAAATCATTTTCCCTAACCCTCTCACTTTGCACACCACCTCGACCAAAACACCCTATACCTGCCATTCTATCATCAAACACATTCAACAAACCTTCAAAATACTCACTCCATCTCCTTCTCACATCACCACTACTTGTTATCACCTCCCCATTTGCGCCCTTCACTGAAGTTCCCATTTGCTCCCTTGTCTTACGCACTTTATTTACCTCCTTCCAGAACATCTTTTTATTCTCCCTAAAATTTAATGATACTCTCTCACCCCAACTCTCATTTGCCCTCATTTTCACCTCTTGCACCTTTCTCTTGACCTCCTGTCTCTTTCTTTTATACATCTCCCACTCAATTGCATTTTTTCCCTGCAAAAATCGTCCAAATGCCTATCTCTTCTCTTTCACTAATACTCTTACTTCTTCATCCCACCACTCACTACCCTTTCTAATCAACCCACCTCCCATTCTTCTCCTGCCACAAGCATCTTTTGCGCAATCCATCACTGATTCCCTAAATACATCCCATTCCTACCCCACTCCCCTTACTTCCATTGTTCTCACCTTTTTCCGTTCTGTACTCAGTCTCTCCTGGTACTTCCTCACACAGGTCTCCTTCCCAAGCTCACTTACTCTCACCACCCTATTCACCCCAACGTTCACTTTTCTTTTCTGAAAACCCATACAAATCTTCACCTTAGCCTCCACAAGATAATGATCAGACATCCTCCAATAGCACCTCTCAGCACATTAACATCCAAAAGTCTCTCTTTCGCACGCCTGTCAATTAACATGTAATCCAATAACGCTCTCTGGCCATCTCTCCTACTTACATAAGTATACTTATGTATATCTCGCTTTTTAAACCAGGTATTCCCAATCATCAGTCCTTTTTCAGCACATAAATCTACAAGCTCTTCACCATTTCCATTTACAACACTGAACACCCCATGTATACCAATTATTCCCTCAACTGCCACATTACTCACCTTTGCATTCAAATCACCCATCACTATAACCCGGTCTCAGTCACCAAAACCACTAACACACTCATTCAGCTGCTCCCAAAAAACTTCCCTCTCATGATCTTTCTTCTCATGCCCGGGTGCATATGCACCAATAATCACCCACCTCTCTCCATCAACTTTCAGTTTTACCCATATTAATAGAGAATTTACTTTCTTACATTCTATCACATACTCCCACAACTCCTGTTTCAGGAGTATTGCTACTCCTTCCCTTGCTATTGTCCTCTCACTAACCCCTGACTTTACTCCCCAGACATTCCGAAACCACTCTTCCCCTTTACCCTTGAGCTTCGTTTCACTCAGAGCCAAAACATCCAGGTTCCTTTCCTCAAACATACTACCTATCTCTCCTTTTTTCACATCTTGGTTACATCCACACACATTTAGGCACCCCATATATATATATATATATATATATATATATATATATATATATATATATATATATATATATATATATATATATATATATATATGTGGTAGAGAATGTGTGGATCAGGTGTTTGCTTTGAAGAATGTATGTGAGAAATACTTAGAAAAGCAAATGGATTTGTATGTAGCATTTATGGATCTGGAGAAGGCATATGATAGAGTTGATAGAGATGCTCTGTGGAAGGTATTAAGAATATATGGTGTGGGAGGCAAGTTGTTAGAAGCAGTAAAAAGTTTTTATCGAGGATGTAAGGCATGTGTACGTGTAGGGAGAGAGGAAAGTGATTGGTTCTCAGTGAATGTAGGTTTGCGGCAGGGGTGTGTGATGTCTCCATGGTTGTTTAATCTGTTTATGGATGGGGTTGTTAGGGAGGTGAATGCAAGAGTTTTGGAAAGAGGGGCAAGTATGAAGTCTGTTGGGGATGAGAGAGCTTGGGAAGTGAGTCAGTTGTTGTTCGCTGATGATACAGCGCTGGTGGCTGATTCATGTGAGAAACTGCAGAAGCTGGTGACTGAGTCTGCTAAAGTGTGTGAAAGAAGAAAGTTAAGAGTAAATGTGAATAAGAGAAAGGTTATTAGGTACAGTAGGGTTGAGGGTCAAGTCAATTAGGAGATGAGTTTGAATGGAGAAAAACTGGAGGAAGTGAAGTGTTTTAGATATCTGGGAGTGGATCTGGCAGCGGATGGAACCATGGAAGCGGAAGTGGATCATAGGGAAGGGACGAAAATTCTGGGAGCCTTGAAGAATGTGTGGAAGTCGAGAACATTATCACGGAGAGCAAAAATGGGTATGTTTGAAGGAATAGTGGTTCCAACAATGTTGTATGGTTGCGAGACGTGGGCTATGGATAGAGTTGTGCGCAGGAGGATGTATGTGCTGGAAATGAGATGTTTGAGGACAATATGTGGTGTAAGGTGGTTTGGTCGAGTAAGTAACGTAAGGGTAAGAGAGATGTGTGGAAATAAAAAGAGCGTGGTTGAGAGAGCAGAAGAAGGTGTTTTGAAATGGTTCGGGCACATGGAGACAATGAGTGAGGAAAGATTGACCAAGAAAATATATGTGTGGGAGGTGGAGGGAACGAGGAGAAGAGGGAGACCAAATTGGAGGTGGAAAGATGGAGTGAAAAAGATTTTGTGTGATCGGGGCCTGAACATGCAGGAGGGTGAAAGGAGGGCAAAGAATAGAGTAAATTGGAGCGATGTGGTATACCGGGGTTGACGTGCTGTCAGTGGATTGAATCAAGGCATATGAAGCGTCTGGGGTAAACCATGGAAAGCTGTGTAGGTATGTATATTTGCGTGTGTGGACGTATGTATATACATATGTATGGGTGTGGGTTGGGCTATTTCTTTCGTCTGTTTCCTTGCGCTACTTCGCAAACGCGGGAGACGGCGACAAAGCAAAAAAAAAAAAAAAAAAAAAATATATATATATATATATATATATATATATATATATATATATATATATATATATATATATATCATTTTCTTTTCTTATTTTGCTTTGTCGCTGTCTCCCGCGTTTGCGAGGTAGCGCAAGGAAACAGACGAAAGAAATGGCCCAACCCACCCCCATACACATGTATATACATACACGTCCACACACGCAAATATACATACCTATACATCTCAATGTACACATACATATACACACACACACACACACACACATACATATATACCCATGCACACAATTCACACTGTCTGCCTTTATTCATTTCAATCGCCACCTCGCCACACATGGAATACCATCCCCCTCCCCCCTCATGTGTGCGAGGTAGCGCTAGGAAAAGACAACAATGGCCCCATTCGTCCACACTCAGTCTCTAGCTGTCATACAATAATGCCCGAAACCACAGCTCCCTTTCCACATCCAGGCCCCACACAACTTTCCATGGTTTACCCCAGACGCTTCACATGCCCTGATTCAATCCACTGACAGCACGTCAACCCCGGTATACCACATCGCTCCAATTCACTCTATTCCTTGCCCTCCTTTCACACTCCTGCATGTTCAGGCCCCGATCACTCAAAATCTTTTTCACTCCATCTTTCCACCTCCAATTTGGTCTCCCACTTCTCGTTCCCTCCACCTCCGACACATATATCCTCTTGGTCAATCTTTCCTCACTCATTCTCTCCATGTGACCAAACCATTTCAAAACACCCTCTTCTGCTCTGTCAACCACGCTCTTTTTATTTCCACATATCGCTCTTACCCTTACATTACTTACTCGATCAAACCACCTCACACCACACATTGTCCTCAAACATCTCATTTTCGGCACATCCACTCTCCTGCGCACAACTCTATCCATAGCCCACGCCTCGCAACCATACAACATTGTTGGAACCACTATTCCTTCAAACATACCCATTTTTGCTTTCCGAGATAATGTTCTCGACTTCCACACATTCTTCAAGGCTCCCAGGATTTTCGCCCCGTCCCCCACCCTATGATTCACTTCCGCTTCCATGGTTCCATCCGCTGCAAGGTCCACTCCCATATATCTAAAACACTTTACTTCCTCCAGTTTTTCTCCATTCAAACTTACCTCCCAATTGACTTGACCCTCAACCCTACTTTACCTAACAACCTTGCTCTTATTCACATTTACTCTTAACTTTCTTCTTTCACAAACTTTACCAAACTCAGTCACCAGCTTCTGTAGTTTCTCACATGAATCAGCCACCAGCGCTGTATCATCAGCGAACAACAACTGACTCACTTCCCAAGCTTTCTCATCCACAACAGACTTCATACTTGCTCCTCTTTCCAAAACTCTTGCATTTACCTCCCTAACAACCCCATCCATAAACAAATTAAACAACCATGGAGACATCACACACCCCTGCCGCAAACCTATGTTCAATGAGAACCAATCACTTTCCTCTATTCCTACACGTACACATGCCTTACATCCTCGATAAAAACTTTTCACTGCTTCTAACAACTTGCCTCCCACACCATATATTCTTAATATCTTCCATAGAGCACATCTATCAACTCTATCATATGCCTTCTCCAGATCCATAAATGCTACATACAAATCCATTTGCTTTTCTAAGTATTTCTCACATACATTTTTCAAAGCAAACACCTGATCCACACTGCTCTTCCCCAATCTGATGCTCTGTACATGCCTTCACCCTCTCAATCAATACCCTCACATATAATTTACCAGGAATACTCAACGAACATATACCTCTGTAATTTGAGCACTCACTCTTATCCCCTTTGCCTTTGTACAATGGCACTATGCACGCATTCCTCAGGCACCTCACCATGAGTCATACATACATTAAATAACCTTACCAACCAGTCAACAATACAGTCACCCCCTTTTTTAATAGATTCCACTGCAATACCATCCAAACCTGCTGCCTTGCCGGCTTTCATATTCCGCAAAGATTTTACTACCTCTTCTCTGTTTACTAAATCATTTTCCCTAACCCTCTCACTTTGTACACCACCTCGACCAAAACACCCTATATTTGCCACTCTATCATCAAACACATTCAACAAACCTTCAAAATACTCACTCCATCTCCTTCTCACATCACCACTACTTTTTATCACCTCCCCATTAGTGAACTTCACTGAAGTTCCCATTTGTTCCCTTGTCTTACGCACTTTATTTACCTCCTTCCAGAACATCTTTTTATTCTCCCTAAAACTTAATGATACTCTCTCACCCCAACTCTCATCTGCCCTCTTTTTCACCTCTTCCACCTTTCTCTTGACCTCCTGTCTCTTTCTTTTATACATCTCCCACTCAATTGCATTTTTTCCCTGCAAAAATTGTCCAAATGCCTCTCTCTTCTCTTTCAGTAATAATCTTAATTCTTCATCCCACCACTCACTACCCTTTCTAATCAACCCACCTCCCACGCTTCTCATGCCACAAGCATCTTTTGCGCAATCCATCACTGATTCCCTAAATACATCCCATTCCTCTCCCACTCCCCTTACTTCCATTGTTCTCACCTTTTTCCATTCTGTGCTCAGTCTCTCCTGGTACTTCCTCACACAAGTCTCCTTCCCAAGCTCACTTACTCTCACCACCCTCTTCACCCTAACATTCACTCCTCTTTTCTGAAAACCCATACAAATCTTCACCTTAGCCTCCACAAGATAATGATCAGACATCCCTCCAGTTGCACCTCTCAGCACATTAACATCCAAAAGTCTCTCTTTCGCGCGCCTGTCAATTAACACGTAATCCAATAACGCTCTCTGGCCATCTCTCCTACTTACATACGTATACTTATGTATATCTCGCTTTTTAAACCAGGTATTCCCAATCACCAGTCCTTTCTCAGCACATAAATCTACAAGCTCTTCACCATTTCCATTTACAACACTGAACACCCCATGTATATCAATTATTCCCTCAACTGCCACATTACTCACCTTTGCATTCAAATCACCCATCACTATAACCCAGTCTCGTGCATCAAAACCACTAACACACTCATTCAGCGGCTCCTAAAACACTTGCCTCTCATGATCTTTCTTCTCATGCCAAGGTGCATATGCACCAATAATCACCCATCTCTCTCCATCAACTTTCAGTTTTACCCATATTAATCGAGAATTTACTTTCTTACATTCTATCATATACTCCCACAACTCCTGTTTCAGGAGTACTGCTACTCCTTCCCTTGCTCTTGTCCTCTCACTAACCCCTGACTTTACTCCCCAGACATTCCCAAACCACTCTTCCCCTTTACCCTTGAGCTTCGTTTCACTCAGAGCCAAAACATCTAGGTTCCTTTCCTCAAACATGCTACCTATCTCTCCTTTTTTCATCTCTTGGTTACATCCACACACATGTAGACACCCCAATCTGAGCCTTCGAGGAGGATGAGCACTCCCCGCGTGACTCCTTCTTCTGTTTCCCATTTTGGAAAGTTAAGATATATATATAAATATATATATATATATATATATATATATATATATATATATATATATATATATATATATATATATATATATATATATATACATATATATATATATATATGTATATATATATATATATATATATATATATATATATATATATATATATATATATATATATATATATATATATATATATATATATATATATTTATATATATATATATATATATATATATATATATATGTATATATATATATATTTATATATATATATTTTTTTTTTTTCATACGATTCGCCATTTCCCGCATTTGCGAGGTAGCGTGAAGAACAGAGGACTGGGCCTTAGAGGGAAAATCCTCACCTGGCCCCCTTCTCTGTTCCTTCTTTTGGAAAATTAAAAAAAAAAACGAGGGGAGCATTTCCAGCCACCCGCTCCCTCCCCTTTTAGTCGCCTTCTACGACACGCAGGGAATACGTGGGAAGTATTCTTTCTCCCCTATCCCCAGGGATAATATATATATATATATATATATATATATATATATATATATATATATATATATATATATATATATATATATATATATATATATATATATATATATATATCAATTTCTAAGTATTTCTCACATACATTCTTCAAAGCAAACACCTGATCCACACATCCTCTTCCACTTCTGAAACCACACTGCTCTTCCCCAATCTGATGCTCTGTACATGCTTTCACCCTCTCAATCAATATCCTCCCATATAATTTACCAGGAATACTCAATAAACTTATACCTCTGTAATTTGAGCACTCACTCTTATCCCCTTTGCCTTTGTACAATGGCACTATGCACGCATTCCGCCAATCCTCAGGCACCTCACCATGAGTCATACATACATTACATAACCTTACCAACCTGTCAACAATACAGTCACCCCCTTTTTTAATAAATTCCACTGCAATACCATCCAAACCTGCTGCCTTGCCGGCTTTCATCTTCCGCAAATGGATTTGTATGTAACATTTATGGATCTGGAGAAGGCATATGATAGAGTTGATAGAGATGCTCTGTGGAAGGTATTAAGAATATATGGTGTGGGAGGCAAGTTGTTAGAAGCAGTGAAAAGTTTTTATCGAGGATGTAAGGCATGTGTACGTGTAGGAAGAGAGGAAAGTGATTGGTTCTCAGTGAATGTAGGTTTGCGGCAGGGGTGTGTGATGTCTCCATGGTTGTTTAATTTGTTTATGGATGGGGTTGTTAGGGAGGTGAATGCAAGAGTTTTGGAAAGAGGGGCAAGTATGAAGTCTGTTGGGGATGAGAGAGCTTGGGAAGTGAGTCACTTGTTGTTCGCTGATGATACAGCGCTGGTGGCTGATTCATGTGAGAAACTGCAGAAGCTGGTGACTGAGTTTGGTAAAGTGTGTGAAAGAAGAAAGTTAAGAGTAAATGTGAATAAGAGCAAGGTTATTAGGTACAGTAGGGTTGAGGGTCAAGTCAATTGGGAGGTGAGTTTGAATGGAGAAAAACTGGAGGAAGTGAAGTGTTTTAGATATTATGGGAGTGGATCTGGCAGCGGATAGAACCATGGAAGCGGAAGTGGATCATAGGGTGGGGGAGGGGGCGAAAATTCTGGGAGCCTTGAAGAATGTGTGGAAGTCGAGAACATTATCTCGGAAAGCAAAAATGGGTATGTTTGAAGGAATAGTGGTTCCAACAATGTTGTATGTTTGCGAGGCGTGGGCTATGGATAGAGTTGTGCGCAGGAGGATGGATGTGCTGGAAATGAGATGTTTGAGGACAATGTGTGGTGTGAGGTGGTTTGATCGAGTAAGTAACGTAAGGGTAAGATAGATGTGTGGAAATAAAAAGAGCGTGGTTGAGAGAGCAGAAGAGGGTGTTTTGAAATGGTTCGGGCACATGGAGAGAATGAATGAGGAAAGATTGACCAAGAGAATATATGTGTCGGAGGTGGAGGGAACGAGGAGAAGAGGGAGACCAAATTGGAGGTGGAAAGATGGAGTGAAAAAGATTTTGTGTGATCGGGGCCTGAGCATGAAGGAGGGTGAAAGGAGGGCAAAGAATAGAGTGAATTGGAGCGATGTGGTATATCTTTCCACCTTCAATTTGGTCTCCCACTTCTCCTCGTTCCCTCCACCCATGACACATATATCCTCTTGGTCAATCTTTCCTTACTCATTCTCTCTATGTGACCAAACCATTTCAAACCCCCCTCTTCTGCTCTCTCAACCATACTTTTTTTATTTCCACACATCTCTCTTACCCTTACATTACTTACTCGATCAAACCACCTCACACCACATATTGTCCTCAAGCATCTCATTTCCACCACATCCACCCTCCTGCGCACAACTCTATCCATAGTCCACGCCTCGCAACCATAAATATTGTTGGAACTACTATTCCTCCAAACATACCCATTTTTGGTTTCGGAGATAATGTTCTCGACTTCCAAACATTCTTCAAGGCTCCCAGAATTTTCGCCCCCTCCCTCTCCCTGTGATTCACTTCCGCTTCCATGGTTCCATCCGCTGCCAGATCCACTCCCAGATATCTAAAACACTTCACTTCCTCTAGTTTCTCTCCATTCAAACTTATCTCCCAGTTGACTTGACCCTCAACCCTACTGTACCTAATAACCTTGCTCTTGTTTAAGAGACAGGTGTAGGAGGAGTCATACCGATATGTGGGCAGTACTCCATACTGGGAAGAATGAAATATGGAATCAGTTGCTTTCAGGAGAGATAGTTAGGGCACCTATACAATACTTCCAGCTTTTTTTTTATAAATTGAGGCCTCTGTCTTTCTGCTTCTTGTCTTGTATAGAAAATGAGTTACTGTATGTATGTATGTGACATATTTCTTTACTCAAATGTGGCATAGTTGCAGAGCATATGTTGCCAACAAAACTGCCTCGTGTGGCTGTATATGTTTTCTGTTTGAATGCTTCTGTGTGTGATTATGTGTAGACATGTTTTCCATACTTTATCAATAGTTGAAAGTGTAAAATGTTAGCCAGATCTGATTTTGTGCAATAGTGGTTAGTTTACATATTTGAGTTGCCTGATTAGCCTCTTTTATTCAATGCAATCTCCCGTTTTTGCCTTCCAAGATTCTCATATTCTGAACATTTTTGCTCCACATTATTTTGGAGGTTTTATCTAGAAAGTGAGTTGTTTAACTCTCATTAATGAGAGACTGATTGGGATACTGTCTCTGCAACCATATAGTAATTATGTATTGTTCCTCTTTCTTTCAGCAGACTTTCTCACTCATAACTAGCATCGAGTTAGGTGTGTGTATTTCAGAAACAATTCTGAACATTGGAATGATAGATATTGAATGGTACATAAAGCTTCTGTTATCCCTGGGGATAGGGGATTAAGAATACTTCCCACGTATTCCCTGCGTGTCGTTAGAAGGCGACTAAAAGGGGAGGGAGCGGGGGGGCTGGAAATCCTCCCCTAACAGTCTTATACGATACTGGAGGAACATCTTACGAAATCAGTATAAACCTATTAACACAACGTCACTATTTCAGAGTGGTAGATGGGGTTATCTACACCTAATTCATGTACGTCTACCTTACATGAACACATACCAAAACCCACTTGTAGACACAGGTGTAATTAGTCCAAATATTAAGGAATCTCGATGCAACAAGGCCTTAATGAAAGACGTTTGGCGTCAGTCAGGAAGGTGGTCGTGTTTACCTGTGGGGGATGGGGGACCGGCTGCTTGTTGGAGGAAATGGGAGTAATCAGTGCGACAATGGTGGTAGAATATACATGGGTAAGGTGGTAGTTTACTCAGTGGAGGAAGGGACACACAGGGGTTAGATGTTCACTACTAAGTGGGTGATCGTGGTGGAGTAAGCCTCAGTCGGTCACTAGGTGGGTGATGGTAGAGGAGGGAGGCTCAGGGGCCAGATGTTTCACCAATAGGTGGGTGATGGTAGTGGAGGGAGCCTCAGGTGGCCACTGGGTTGGTGATGGTAGTGAAGGGAGCCTCAGATGGCCACTGGGTTGGTGATGGTAGTGAAGGGAGCCTCAGATGGCCACTAGGTGGGTGATGATAATGTAGGGAGCCTCAGATGGCCACTGGGTTGGTGATGGTAGTGAAGGGAGCCTCAGATGGCCACTAGGTGGGTGATGATAATGTAGGGAGCCTCAGGTGGCCACTAGGTGGATGATGGTAGTGGAGGGAATCTTAGGTGGCCACTTGGTAGGTGTGTTGGTGAAGGGAGCATCAGGTAACCACTAGATGGGTGATGGCAGTGGAGAAGTCATCAGGTGGCCACTAGGTGGGTGATGGCAGTGAAGGAAGCCTCAGGTGGCCACTAAGTGGGTGATGGTAGTAGAAAGAGCCTCAGGTGGCCACTAGGTGGGTAAGTACTGAACATTCAGTCAAGACTTCTGTTGCAGACTGGAACAATATGGAGGTCTGATTGCCAGAATAGGCGTTCATCGATTCCAAATCAAAATCAAATTAAGCTTGTGTATTCTCACCTTCCCAGAATCACGTGTTCCGTGACCTTACACACACACACACACACACACACACACACACACACACACACACACACACACACACACACACACAAATGAAGCAAAGTGCAAAGAGGATTTTTACCCGTTGTCATATTATATATTAAAAAGCTTCGGACGACTTTGTTATGGTAAGTCACATTAATTATATGATTCATGAGTACACAAATATTTCCTGGGTAGAATATTTCAATATTTTCAAATCTTTTTTTCGTTCATCTCCTTTGGTGTGGAATGATTGAAAAAAATGAACACTATAGTGTCTTATATCAATACTTTGTGTCAAGTTTAATCTTTTTCCGTATCTTCCTGTGGATATATCTGGGTTGAGCCAGTCCAAGAGGAGAGATGAGAATGTTTATCATGTATTAATCGAGATTATACATTACACCAGTTGAAAAGTGGTGTTTCACGACACCTTTGATATACCAAGTGAAGCATATGCATATATATTCCACACTTCGATGCTGCTCCTTCACGGGTGCACAGCGAAGTCGAGGGACTTCGAGGTCCCTCCGTCATCACAGCGTACGCTGCTGTTGCCCGCATCCTATCTTTTCCCCTTTAGTGTCCGGGGCCTCCAGAGAGTTGCACCGGTAGCCCTTGTCTTTTCCAGGAGCCTCCAGAGATACTGACAGCGCTCCGTCTTATCTTCCTCTCTCGTGGCAGGGGCCTCAACGCTTTGTAATGGCAGTCTTATGCTCCTCTTCAGTACCAGGAGCCTCCAAAGACTTACATTACCGGGTCTCATTCATCTCTCCAGTGCCAGGAGCCTCCAAAAACTCACATTACAGGGTCTTATTCATCTCTCCAGCACCAGGAGCCTCACAAGGCTCACACTACCGAGTCTTATTCATCTCTCCAATACCGGGAGCATCCAAAGACTCACACTATCGGGTCTTATTCATCTCTCCAGTGCCAGGAGCCTCTGCAGACTCACACTGCTCCGTCTTATCTTCCTCACAGTGTTGGGAAGTTCCGGCAGAATTAGTCTCTTCTTCCACACATTCGTCACATTCTTTCATGCCCATGGATCTTGGTCTTATAGCCTTTATTAGGAAAATATATGAGATAAAGTTTCGTTTAGAATCAAGTAAACAAAACAACCCCGACTGTGATGTGCAACAGCCAGGCCAGTTCTGTGACTCTGCTATCTAGGCTACCACCACAACTGCTCACATCACAGATCCAACGCCTTTAAGTACTACAGAGTCTAAAAAGCACTTCTGTTTCCTACAACACTCAAATTTATTCATTCTTTCTGTAAATCAATTTACAGTGTCCTCGTAGACTGACGCAGCATGTTAAAAGGGAAATACGCCTCATGAGGACAGACACGACCCCTCAGGAAAATTATGTAGACACTGCACCCACAAGATACATGGAATACAGAGCGACAATGTTCACGTCGTACGAGAGACGATGTCCCCTTTTCATGTCTTATTTTTCTCTGCAATTATTTTTGCTTCATTCTTATGTTCTTCAGTTATGCAGGATGTGTATCTGAAGTGACGGGAGTAAATAATATCAATCGCTCTTTTAATCTTGTTATATAATGATATTACATAACGTCAGAGGGAAATAATTCGTGAAAAAAAATGCTTTTATGAGTCGATTGCTTATACAAGGAGACAGAACGCATCATAGACGAACGTCCCTGTGTCTGGCAACACCTCTGGCTAAGACAGTCATCCGAAGACAAGCACTGCAGTGTGACGTTGAGCCCAAAGCTTCCCTTTAGCTTGACAAGCATATTGATGATCCTGTCGAGTACGCATCACGCGCTCCTGGACTCTCGTAGTGATCTATGTTCTCATAGTGTCAAATGAACTGTCCATTCTGCTTGGCACGTGTTCACTTTACGGTCGGTAAAACAACCATTGGTCGGCGGTTGCCCTAGGAACCAATGCCGAGGCTGGTCCTGCCGCTGGTGCTGATGGAGCGGTTGTTGGATCCTCAAGGATTCTACGACACCATAAACGTATGAGAAACTACCTCGTGTGTGCGGGCCGGGTCTCTTGTCTCTGCTCTCAAGGACGTCCCTTCCCACGGAGGCGAAGGTCGAGGGTTTTACACCCCAATCTCGATTTCGAGATGCTTTGGGCTAACGAGGGAAGGAGAGGCGTAGTCTATCTTTCCCATATATCCCCACGTACAAGCCTGTCTGGGAGGCTATACATACAATATATAGATTCATATGCACGGTTCTACAGCCTTATGTAAACTACCCCACGAAAGAACATTAACATTCGGCTCTGTTACACAAGGAATTTGCATTTTTTTGTCTTTTTTGCACGTCTGTATGTCTATGTAATCTTACCTCGCTAATCTGTGATTTCGCGAAATCTACCTATCGTAAACAGCTTCGAAAAGGACCCTGGTGACCTGATGCTCTTTGCATTCCTTTGTATTCCTTTGTATCTATAGAAGGTCGGTGAGTATGTAAGTAGGTCTGTAAGTATGTATGTAAGTAGGTCGGTAAGTGTGTAAATAGGTAGTTAAGTAAGATGCAAGTAGGTCGGTAAGTATGTATGTAAGTAGGTTGGTAAGTATGTACGTAAGCACGTCGGTAAGTATGCATATAAGTAGGTCGGTAAGTATGCAGGTAGGTCAGTAAGTATGTATGTATGTAAGTAGGTCGGTAAGTATGTATGTAAGTAGGTTGGTAAGTATGTATGTATGTAGGTAGGTTGGTAAGTAAGTATGCAATAGGTCAGTAAGTATGTACGTGAGTAGGTTGGTAAGTGTGTAAGTAGGTCGGTAAGTACGTAGATCTGTAAGTATGTATGTAAGTAGATCTGTAGGTATGTATGTAAGTAGGTCGGTAAGTAAGTATGCAAGTAGGTCGGTAACTATGCAAATAGGTCGGTATGTATGTAAGTAGGTTGTTAAGTATGTAAGTAGGTCGGTAAGTATGCGTGTAAGGAGGTCGGTAAGTAAGTATGCAAGTAGGTCGGTAAGTATGTATGTAAGTAGGTCGGTAAGTATTATGGAAGTAGGTCAGTAAGTATGCAAGAAGGTTGGTAAGTATGTAAGTAGGTCGGTAAGTATGTAAGTAGGTCTGTTAATATGTATGTAAGTAGGTCGGTAAGTGTGTAAGTAGGTCAGTAAGTATGTAAGTAGGTCGGTAAGTATGCAAGTAGGTCGGTAAGCAAGCATGCAAATAGATCGGTATGTATGTAAGTAGGTGGTAAGTTTGTAAGTAGGTCGGTAATTAAGCATGTAAGCACGTCGGTAAGTATGCCAGTAGGTCGGTAAGTATGTATGTAAGTAGGTCGGTAAATATGTAAGTAGGTCGCTAAATATGTAAGTAGGTCGGTAAGTAAGCATGCAAGTAGGCCGGTAAGTAAGTATGCAAATTGGTCGGTAAGTATTTATGTAATTAGGTCGGTAAGTACGCAGGTAAGTATGCAAGCAGGTCGTAAGTATGTATGCAAGTAAGTCGTAAGTATGTATGTAAGTCGGTCGTAAGTAAGTATGCAGGTAAGTATGTAAGTCATAAGTAAGTATGTAAGACGGTCGTAAGTATGCAGGTATATAGTACTGGAAAAAGAGGGTTTTACATTCCAAGCTTTCCTGACATCTGGTGTCGTAGATCCAGTATAATGAAAAAAGCATCAGATCCCTTCCAGACTAGGAGCTGGAACCTGAGCAAAAGTCGCGAGTGTATTTAGAATCCCAAAATCAAACACTCCTAGGTCCACCTCAACTCGACAGATGAACCTGATGAAGCTCGCCAGGATGGGCTTGAACCATGCCCTTACCTACGCATCCTTGGCGATCAAGTTGGACAGGAGCAGTGCACCTCCCTGTTTGCTCACTCGCTGGTAAGTGCTTACACCACAGAGGAACCCGACCGAACCTTCTCATTACTAGATTTGCTCCCGGGGCATTAAAAAAAAAGAGAGAGAGAGACCCACACGTGGAGAAAAGCTGAGCAAATTACAAAGAAAAAAAGAAAAAACTTCACTGTAAAACAAGAAAGAGATTAGCCAGCCACAGTAATGAGATGTGTTCACGGGAAAAAGTACAGAGTAAAAGGAAAAGGTGAACAAATGAACCGAAATAAAACCCGCCCTAACCTCTCTCTCTCTCTCTCTCTCTCTCTCTCTCTCTCTCTCTCTCTCTCTCTCTCTCTCTCTCTCTCTCTCTCTCGGCCAGAGAAAAAAACAAATCCAGGCACGAAAATTATACTCCAAGACTTCGTGCGAGGAACACTATAAAGGCGGATGATTCAAGAATATGTACCTTAACAAAAGGAGAGAGAGAGAGAGAGAGAGAGAGAGAGAGAGAGAGAGAGAGAGAGAGAGAGAGAGAGAGAGAGAGAGAGAGAGAGAGAGAGAGAGACAGGAAGCAGCATAGTCACAAAGATACACAGACCACACAGAACCAGAGTCCAAGCGAGGTGGTCTGGCCTTAACATTAGATAAGAAATACAGTCACCTTAAAAGTAGTTGAAAGAATGAAAGCAAAGTCTCTCTCCCGACCTTCCACTCCGTCCGGTAGCACATTTGGGGGGCGGGGGGGGCAGGTTTCGTGCCGTTTCAGCTAACATAGAAGAAAAAAAAATAAAGCGAGCAGAAAAAATTCTCTCCCATTATACCATAGTGATAAGAAATAATCCCACAAAACGTACAACACTGAACAAACAGACGCCTTTACATTATAATCGCATTTATGATGGAAAAACCAGGCGTTGTTTTGATAAACAGCCAGGGCGTCTCAAGCCACCACCCACACTTATTAAAACCCCGGAATATTCAATTTTCCAAGTGAACCACTTCCATCACTTACATAAGGGTGTGGCCATATCCTTCAGGAGTGTCATACAAGACAAACTCTTCTCTGGCTTTAAGTTCTATAAATCCTTATCATTAAAGGTATTGACCTCAATGGCCCAGGTGATATTGCCACAACTTATAACCCCCTAAAGCGAGTATGTCTTACGTTAGCAGATTATAGTAAGATCCTTAGGATACCACAACCATCCTATATCATCAGTGATTATAACGCTAGACACAAAGTCCGTCGGCACATAAACACCAGAGGCGGGAATATATTAAAACTAATAAAGTATTTTGGTGCTCAAAACCTGGGGGTCAAACACTCTCCAACCTTTGTGGCTCAGTCAGCCCTGACCACACCGGATATTTGGCCTGGAAATGGCATTTCCCACCACAGTATCCACATCAGACACGGTGGCCTCACAGGCAGCGATCATATTCCCATGATTCGTCACCGTATCAACCACTCCAGTCCATGTTCCCGATACAAAACGACTGGCTAACCAGCAAGCCATCTGGTACCTATCCAGTAAAAATCAACAATTTCTCCTCAATACCAAGAACCTATTCAGTAAAAATCAACAATTTCTTCTCAATACCGAGAACCTATTCAGTAAAAATCAACAATTTCTTCTCAATACCAACAAAATCTCCTCAATACCAAGAACCTATTCAGTAAAAATCAACGATTTCTCCTCAATACCAACAAAATCTCCTCAATACCAAGAAACTATTCAGTAAAAATCAACAATTTCTCCTCAATACCGAGAACACCTCCAGTAAAATCAACAATTTCTTCTCAGTACTGACCTCACTGAATAGACGAGGCTCTAGAAAGAGGGTACGAAACCATCGCAAAAGAGAAATCATTTGCAATTCCCACCAACACATACAAGACATTATCAGACTCTGTCCATTCAAGAAATTATAGAATCTAAACACCATTTCATTAGTATTCTATCCTACGCTATCTCCTACAGTTAGACATCTGCTCTGTACCAACAGTGTAAAGACCTTCAGCTGACCTTAATGAAAAAAAAAAAAAGACGAAAATAACATACCTTGCAGTTGGAGCATACGATCAACCCACCAGCGTAGAAATACAGTGACCCAAATGCATTCTGGTAAGGAGTCAAACTCTTACAGGAGAATCTCTGAGGCAACGTCAAATATCTAAGCTTCAATGATAAAGAAATGGATGATGAGAAACATATGGGAAAACGCCTGAAGAAAACGAAAATTATAACCAAGATCACGAAAAAGAAAACAGCTGATTGGTAGACAAAGAACAGAGACGGAACCATCCCACATCAGACCAAAGACTCAGACCGACTGTTCCCTAACAGCTGCCTCTCATTGGCAGTTAAACTTGCCGTAGCTTAGTAAACCCATCCAGAAAAACAACCAACTCAGCTCCTGGAAAAGTAAACGCCATCTCCCTAAGGGCCTAAGTATATTCTCAACATATACAGCGTTATGCTAAGTGCAGGGTGCTTTCCCCGAAGGTTCAAAGGTGCCAGAGTAATAATGTTACGAACGCCAGAAATGTCAGAAACAGACCCGAAGAACTACCGCCCCCATATCCCTTCTACAGCTGGAGGGGTCAGAGTTTCCTATGTACATATATAACACTGGGGATATTATCCCTGGGGATAGGGGAGAAAGAATACTTCCCACGCATTCCTCACGTGTCTTAGAAGCCGACTAAAGGGGACGGGAGCAGGGGCTGGAAACCCTCCCCTCGTATTTTAACTTTCTAAAAGCGGAACCAGAAGAAGGAGTCACGCGGGGAGAGCTCATCCTCCTCGAAGGCTTAGATTGGGATGTCTAAATGTGTGTGGATGTAAACAAGATGAGGAAAAAGGAGAGATAGGTAGTATGTTTGAGGAAAGGAACCTGGATGTTTTGGCTCTCTCAAGGGTAAAGGGGAAGAGTGGTTTGGGAGTGTCTTGGGAGTAAAGTCAGGGGTTACTGAGAGGACAAGAGCAAGGGAAGGAGTAGCACTACTCCTGAAACATGAGTGGTGGTAGTATGTGACAGAGTGTAAGAAAGTAAACTCTAGATTGAAACGGAAAGTCGATGGAGAGAGATTGGTGCATATGCCCTGGGCATGAGAAGAAAGACCATGAGAGGCAAGTGTTTCGGGAGAAGCTGAGTGAGTGTGTTAGTAGTTTTGATACTCTCGAGACCGGGTTATAGTGATGGGTGATTTGAATGCAAAGGTGAGTAATGTGGCAGTTGAGGGAATAATTGGTATACATGGGGTGTTCAGTGTTGTAAATAGAAATGGTGAAGAGCTTGTAGATTTATGTGCTGAAAATGGACTGTGATTGGCAATACCTGGTTTAAAAAGAGAGATATACATAAGTGCACGTATGTAAGTAGGATAGATGGCCAGAGAGTGTTATTGGATTACGTGTTAATTGATAGGCGCGCGAAAAAGAGACTTTTGGATTTTAATGTGCTGAGAGGTGCAACTGGAGGGATGTCTGATCATTATCTTGTGGAGGCGAAGGTGAAGATTTATATAGATTTTCAGAAAAGAAGAGGGAATGTTGGGGTGAAAAGAGTGGTGAGAGTAAGTGAACTTGGGAAGGAAATTGTGTGAGGAAGTACCAGGAGAGAATGAGTACAGAATGGAAAAAGGTGAGAACTAAGGACGTAAGGGGAGTGGGGGAGGATTGGGATGTATTTAAGGAATCAGTGATGGATTGCGCAAGAGATGCTTGTGGCATGAGAGGCGTGGGAGGTGGGCAGATTAGAAAGGGTAGTGAGTGGTGGGATGAAGAAGTAAGATTATTAGTGAAAGAGAAGAGAGAGGGATTTAGATGATTTTTGCAAGGAAATAATGCAAATGACTGGGAGACGTATAAAAGAAAGAGGCAGGACGTCAAGAGAAAGGTGCAAGAGGTGAAAAAGAGGGCAAATGAGAGCTGGGGTGAGAGAGTATCATTAAATTTTAGGGAGAATGAAAAGATGTTATGGAAGGAGGTAAATAAAGTGCGTAAGACAAGGGGCAAATGGGAACTTCAGTGAAAGGGGCTAATGGGGAGGTGATAACAAGTAGTGGTGATGTGAGGAGATGGAGTGAGCATTTTGGAGGTTTGTTGAATGTGTTTGATGACAGAGTGGCAGATATAGGGTGTTTTGGTCGAGGTGGTGTCTAAAGTGAGAGGGAAAATGAGTGGGTAAACGGAGAAGAGGTACTAAAAGCTTTGCGGAAGATGAAAGCCGGCAAAGCAGCGGGTTTGGATGGTATTGCAGTGGAATTTATTAAAAAAGGGGTTACTGTATTGTTGACTGGTTGGTAAGGTCATTTAATGTATGTATGTCTCATGGTGAGGTGCCTGAGGATTGGCGGAATGCTTGCATAGTGCCATTGTACAAAGGCAAAGGGGATAAGAGTGAGTGCTCAAATTACAGAGGTATAAGTTTGTTGAGTATTCCTGGTAAATTATATGGGAGGGTATTGATTGAGAGGGTGAAGGCATGTACAGAGCATCAGATTGGGGAAGAGCAGTGTGGTTTCAGAAGTGGTAGAGGATGTGTCGATCAGGTGTTTGCTTTGAAGGAAATATGTGAGAAATACTTAGAAAAGCAAATGGATTTGTATGTAGCATTTGTGGCTCCGGAGAAGGCATATGATAGAGTTGATAGAGATACTCTGTGGAAGGTATTAAAGATATATGGTGTGGGAGGCAAGTTGTTAGAAGCAGTGAAAAGTTTTTATCGAGGATGTAAGGCTTGTGTACGTAGGAAGAGAGGAAAGTGATTGGCTCTCAGTGAATGTAGGTATGCGGCAGGGTTGCTTGATATCTCTTTGGTTGTTTAATTTGTTTATGGATGGGGTTGTTAGGGAAGTGACTGCAAGAGTTTTGGAAAGAGAGGCAAGTATGCAGTCTGTTGTGGATGAAAGAGCTTGGGAAGTGAGTCAGTTGTTGTTCGCTGATGATACAGCGCTGGTGACTGATTCGTGTGAGAAACTGCAGAAGCTGTTGACTGAGTTTGGTAAAGTGTGTGAAAGAAGAAAGCTGAGAGTAAATGTGAATAGGAGCAAGGTTATTAGGTACAGTAGGGTTGAGGGTCAAGTCAATTGGGAGGTAAGTTTGAATAGAGAAAAACTGGAGAAAGTGAAGTGTTTCATATATATGGGAGTGGATTTGGCAGAGGATGGAACCATGGAAGCGGAAGTGAATCATAGGGTGGGGGAGGGAGTGAAAGTTCTGGGAGTGTTGAAAAACGTGTGGAAGTCGAGAACATTATCTTGGAAAGCAAAAATGGGTATATGGTATATGCTATATGGTTGCGAGGCGTGGACTATGAATAGAGTTGTGCGGAGGAGGATGGATGTGCTGGAAATGAGATGTTTGAGGACAATATGTGGTGTGAGATGGTTTGATCGAGTAAATAATGATAGGGTAAGAGAGAAGTGTAGTAATAAAAAGAGTGTGGTTGAGAAAGCAGGAGAGGGTGTTTTGAAATGGTTTGGTCACATGGAGAGAATGAGTGAGGAAAGATTGACCAAGAGGATATATGTGTCAGAGGTGGAGGGAACAAGGAGAAGTGGGAGACCAAATTGGAGGTAGAAAGATGGAGTGAAAAAGATTTTGAGTGATCGGGGCCTGAACATGCAAGAGAATGAAAGGTGTGCAAGGAGTAGATTGAATTGTAACGATGTTGTATACCGGGGTCGACGTGCTGTCAATTAATTGGACCAGGGCATGTGAAGCGTCTGGGGTAAACCACGGAAAGTTCTGTGGGGCCTGGATGTGGAAAGGGAGCTGTGGTTTCGGTGCATTATTACATGACAGCTAGAGACTGAGTGTGAACGAATGGGGCCTTTGTTGTCTTTTCCTAGCGCTACCTCGCGCAACTGAGGGGGGAGGGGGTTGTTATTTCATGTATGGCGGGGTGGCGATGGGAATGAATAAAGACAGACAGTATGAATTATGTAAATGTTTATATATGTATATGTCTGTGTGTGTATATATATGTATACGTTGAGATGTATAGGTATGTATATTTGCGTGTGTGGACGTGTATGTATGTACATGTGTATGTGGGTGTGTTGGGCCATTTCTTTCGTCTGTTTCCTTGCGCTACCTCGCTGGCGCGGAAGAAAGCGACAAAGCATAATAAATAAATAGATATATATATATAACACGACAGTGACCACCATATCCATTACCATTTCAGGCCACTATTATTGTGAACGGTAGCAGCTGTGATTACCATTCGCATCACCACTTCAATCACCGCTACGACCCTCCCCCGTGATCACCATCCGCATCGCCACTATGATAGATGATACAAAAAAGAACATCAAAACCACTGTTACCACTAGAGAGACACTGAAACAACAGTGATGAAACCAATTCACAGTGGAATCACCCGCTTGATGGTATCATCCACATATCGGGTCGAGGAGCTTCCATTCAAGGTTTGGATCAGCAAAACATATCGTCTTGCCTTCGAAAGGGATCGAAGCAGCGGCGGTGAAACAGCTTCGGGATGTTTTGCTTGGAAACTAGTGTCTCGAGTGTATCACACGCCAATGCCCCTTCTTGGAGGATATTGAGTAAATAGCTGTTTTTACGTACCAACCAAAGAGAAAGAGACCATGTACCAGACACTGTTGTTTGGTTTTAATAAGAGGCGAAGCAGAGGAGGATTATCCTGCTTTAGAGCATCGAGTTATTCCGTAAGGTTGGGAAGCTGAAAAAAGAAAAACCCTGGAGATTTGCTTTTTGAGACACTAATTACAGGCTACTGGTCGAATGGGATGTCCCTAGGATGTAAGTAGGCAAAGATTAGTCTTGTGAACCGTAAGAATATTCTTTTTCTTCCACAGAAAACGATTTCATGGAAAGCTAAGAAGACATTTTATGCTTCTTGTAACAAAAACGTGCTAAAAGGATGAGTCTAAATGTTTAGTGTTGCCCTATTCTCATTAGCTAATCTAAGACATATTCTAAAAAACAGTACTTGCAGTGTTCTTCTGTACAATAACACCATCAGCAAGACCTTAATAAACAGTAGGCCAAATCATGCAACAACTGGGAGGGTTTACGCCGTCAAATGCAAGGCCATGCAAATATATTTATATAGGCTAGACATGTAAAACTGTAACGGAGAGGTGTTATTGGCACAGTCATTCAGCACGCAGGGATGACCTCAAAAATGCGATTGCTAAAAATTGTCATGAAAATGATCGCCCCATAGATCTTGAAAACCCCGTTATTCTGTACCCCTCTGTTGATTATGCCACACGCAACGTTATTGATTCTGTCTTAATTGATAAGACTTTGATTTGTCCCCAGGCAGCCTTAAAGCCCATCCTAGCATAAACCAAATCATTATGAGAGAAGTGACAAAAAACGAAAGCATAGAAAAATGTTGTTCAAGACACACCCAGCTACCCAGGTCAATCCTCGTCACGTGACCCTCTTAATCACTCTCCCTTACAACAGTTATGGCCAGACAAAGCAGACAGTGCTTGGTCTATAAAGATTGCTGTTGGACGTTAGGATTTAAATAACTTTGTTAAGTACTGGCAGTCCCTGATGATGAGGTGGATTGTTCCACAGAACATGTCGTGCCACATGTATAGAAAAATGACATGTTAAATAGAATTGGATGAACTCATACTGAAGTGCGATTTCACCTTCATACTATCAACATGGACTAGTGTGCTACCCCAACATTCAGGTTCTGCGTCAGTCGACTGCACGCTTAGCAGAGTTCCTGGAATCGATTCAGTTCCTCTTGGTGTACGGCAACCAGTGCATCAAATGGAGAAAAAGACTTCCGCAAAAAAAAAAAAGAAATGGGGAGAAAAATGTCCCATTCACCTTCGACCACCACAAATCTAACAAAAGAAAGAAAAAAGTTAGTTTTTTTCTTTTAAACCAAGAGATAGATATCGCTATCCTTTACCTGTTTTTCTTTTTTCTCTCCTGAAGTCTGATAATCGACTTTTTTGAGCTTGTGGATCAAACAAAGTTCCTTTTGGCCCAATCTTGTTTTCTTCCTCTTGAGCTCTCGATTGACAGAAAAAAAAAGGGGGGAGGGAGAACTTGTTTCCCTAGAGGGAATTCAGTCTCTTCTTCTCGTCACAAAGAAAATAAAAAAGGATGGAAAAAAGATTCCACATGCGTTCAAACTTCTTTCTTGATACCCCTTAAAATTATGAGTAATTTCGGGATACGGAGTGGAAAGGGAGGCTATGGAGTAGATGATACGCTAGTACACCACATGTAGACAAGATATAAGAGGGTAGACTAATGTTCACTTAAACATATGTGAGGGCAGAGGCGGTCTACGCGAGTAGACAGCGGGCAAGTATGGCATATGTGAGTAGATAATGCGTATGGAGTATGCCAAGCGTAAATATATAACTCCGATTACAGCTTACTATACGCCGTTAAACCACCCGCGACTAGACCATACGCACGTAGTCCATACGCACATAATCCATACGCATGTAGTCCATACACACGTATTCCTTACGCACGTATTGCATACGCACGTAGTCCATACGCACGTAATCCATACACACGTATTCCTTACGTACGTATTGCGTACGCACCTAGTCCATACGTAGAAGGCAACGAGGCATCTTTCAAGAATGAATATGCCAACCGATCTTCCTAATCTTCTTTCTATCGTTTCAGTTCAAGGGACCTAATTCATGTACTCATGTGAGGGGAAAAGTTGTCTTAAGATAAATATTCTGTTTCTGGATGGAAGTACGAATGGAAGAGACACGTTAGTCATGCAGTAACGCACAAGTACGTACTTGCGAGTGTTAGGACACCAGATTTTGCCAAAATAAGGCAAGGCTAGCGCGTAGCGCTCACCACGGGGGAAAGGTAGATTCACGAAGAACGTGTCACGTGAGTTATGTGTTGTTAAGTGTTATGTGTGTGTGTGTGTGTGTGTGTGAGACGAAGAATGTATATGTCTGTGGTGTGGAGGCTAGCAGCCAACCAACCACGTGTGGATGAAGTGGAAAATACATCTATATACAGCGACTTTGGCCAGGGCAGTCAGACGTGTGAGAGCTAGTGAGACGATGGCTCACTGCACAGAGCCGTTTTTGACCCTCGCGGTGCCCAGTGTGTGTGTGTGTGTGTGTGTGTGCGCGCGCGCGGTGTGTGTGTGTGTGAGAAAGAGAGAGAGAGAGAGAGAGAGAGAGAGAGAGAGAGAGAGAGAGAGAGAGAGAGAGAGAGAGAGAGAGACTACATTTCGTAAAGTTCTATGGGCGTCATTCACTGTTAACTCATTTCTCATATTCACTTGAGCCTCAAATGCCCAGGTCAGTACCCTAGTACTACCCTATGAACATAAATGTCTTTTTTTTTCCCCCAGTTTACTACTCTTGAAAGTGTAGTGTGATAGGTCAAAACTATGCATATTATAGTAATCATGCTACACTGGGACTTATGAATAAAATCAATCGTAAACCTAAAATGGGCAATTCCTCTCTGACAAGCAGGTCGCTTCTTGTGGTGTTTCTTGCCCACCTCACACTCTCCTTCCTCCCTTCTTTTATCTCAGTTGCATCCTGAAGCACAGTTTGAACCTCCTCGTCCATCTTGCCTCCCTGACGCTTCTGTTTTGTAACATTTATTGCCTGGGAGGAGGGAGAGACTATGCTCTATGATATGTGCAGTTTTCCCTAGAAGACTTTAATGCTCCTCCTTATGTATACAGCTGTCTCGATCCGAGGCTCCTTCACTTCTTATGACATCTACAACTCAGTCGTGGGTTTGAGTTCTTGACGTCTATAGCTTGAAGCTATGTAGAGACCCATGCATTCCTTATACTGGTAGCTTATTGTGCCTTGATTCCACTCTAACTCTTGCATATACATCCTGCCATATGTGGATTTTCATTGATTCCTTGATGCTTATAGCCCATCTTACGAGTAGTTTGTCTCACTTGCATCCCTGACGTTTATAGCCTTCCCTGTGCACATTATCTTAATCAAAAACAACCTACAGCTCGCTCTGTCTTGATTGCATTGCATTATAGAAATTGGTGGCTTCCCCCTGCGTAGAATACCCCTTCATCACAGATATAGCTTTGCCCATCTGACCTTCCATGACGTTCTCTCTAACACTCCTCATTTCTTCGATCATCGGAGTTACGAAACTTGCTGACTCCAACTGTTGAACTGAGTTCGCAATTTATACTTCTGAAGTTCTGCAAACAAAGCCGAGTAAAAATTCAGGAGTTCTCTTAGTCTCTGTCTTTATGTATCGGTCTGTTTGTCTGTTTCTCTCTTAGTCTTTGTCTTTCTGTCTGTCTGTTTGTCTGTCTCTTTGTCTCGTTTACTTGTTAAATTACAGATCACGATGATCTCAGTTTATAGAGCCACAATCTCCGAAAGAATGACCATGAAGTTGGGCTCAGTGTCGAGTGGCAGAAGTCTGACCACATACACTCAGCTGCCAAGGACTATACACTGGGCCCACGAGGACCCCATTATGTTGAAGGAGAAACCACAGAGATTAGTACCTAATGATGTCACAGAGGCAGCGCTACACGAGGCTGCACCTCCACCATTATCGTAGACAACAGATCCCATTTATGTAGAGATTAGAACCTAATGAATGGATAGAGGATGGTGGCACAGAAAGGGAGTCTCCACCATAAACACTGAGGACTGAAGCATTGGGGCGCTACCTCCTGATAGAGCTATTAGTTCAAGAAAACATCTCTAAATTGAATGCAAATAGGATGGCTTCAAACTCGTTTGTGAGTGAAATCCTTACATTACTCAAAGGTTATATGTTATGTGAGAATATAAACCTGTTTCTAGATAGAATTCTTTCGACTTTCTCTGAACCTACTGCCCTGGTGTAGTGGTTATCGTTGCCAACCGTGATGCATTCACGGGCTGACGGGGAGTCGAGCGGATTGGTTCGAATTTTGGTTACGGCAGTCGGTCCACAGTCAATCCGGCTGTTCATCTCCTAAGGGTTGGTCTGTAAATTGGTTACCTGGCTTAGGCTTAGGGGGAGGGGGAGGGGGGAATGCTATTTCGTGTGTGGCGGGGTGGCGACGAGAATGGATGAAGGCAGCAAGTATGGAAATGTATATGTGTATATTTGTTTAAGTCTGTGTATGTGTATGTATGTATGCGTTGAAATGTATAGGTATGTATATGTGCATGTGTGGACATGTATGTATATACATGTGTATGTGGGTGGTTTGGGCCATTCCTCGTCTGTTTCCTTGCGCTACTTCGCTAATGCGGGAGACGGCGGTTAAGTATAATAAAAATAAACAATCATATAGTTTATAAAGACCAATGCATAATCAACACTCGCTGGTTTTCTCTTATTCTATCAATTTTTTTCATCACACATTTTGCTTCATCAAATAAAGTGTGAATTAGAAATCCTATATTCACTCTCATTTTATTGATCAAATATATCAGACGTTTCGGGCAAGAAAACGGTGTCCATCTTCAGTCAAACTGAATACAAATGATAAAACATAACAAAGAGTACAAAAAATAACAACGAATTTCGATTTGGAACGTTGCAGATTGAGAGCGGTTACATAAAAACATGTTGATCGGTGGACCGTGTTCCCTCGGAATACATGCATGGTAGTTTGGTAGGTAGGGAACTTGTAACAGTTTGTTGTGCAGGGAGTAACGTTTGTGTCCTAGCTGTGTTGTGCAGCGAGTAACTCCACCCAAATCAGTGTAGAGAAGAAATCAAACCCCAGAGATACAAGACCGAAATACATTCACCGATGTAGAGATGGGCTAAAATGTTTTCTTTGAATTAATCACGTTTTCTTTCACTTGATCACCTTATTTTTGAAGCACATTTGCTGTGTTGTTAGTTCTCTTGTGGATGACTGTGGCTACAGATCCGTACACTGAAAATACACTTGAGCGTGTACCGTCCCTATTGTCCCCATGAGAGAGGTAATCTACATAACGGCTATTCTAAACGCAATCAACAAATGATATCGGACATAGTCGACACCCAACGCTGAGAGGCGGAGCCGCGCACTCCAAAATATTAATTTTTTTATGTGAAATCCACCAAACAGCAGCTCTTGTGAATTTATGATTATGTGAGTCTATTTTAACACTGCGCCAGTACGGTTTAACTGTGTGATATTTCATATAATCGTAAAACACATGTAATATATAAGTAACCTGTATGAAGTCAGTATCAATGATCTATTTAAAGTAAATCGTCAATAAATTCAACAAGACAATCATATAACACTGTACCTTTAAATTTCAAGAGAATACGTCAGGTAAGATTGAAGGGCTCGAGACATACCTTAAAGGATATAAGGAGACTTTAAGGAGAATTAAGGGGAAGTGTAAATTTCTCACTACAGTAGGAGTGAAGGATCATCAGATGGACTCTCTTTCCACGATACATCCCTATTGAAGTTCGTCATCCGTAGGGACTGAGTGAAATAAGATTCGATGTTGCCTCAACCATGAAATGTTCTGAGGCAAAACCCATATATTGGTAAGATGGATCACTCCATGAAGTATAAAAGAGGATTCTATGATTTTCAATCTATATATATATATATATATATATATATAGCGCTACCTCGCAATGGCGGGAGACATCGACAAAGCAGAATAAATAGAATATATATATATATATATATATATATATATATACGAATAAAGTGTATATTAACGCGCACCTTCATAGAACATACAAAGCTCCATCAGCCAGGATCGAACCTGGGACCCCTTGTGCAAGAGGCAGGAATGCTAACCGCTAGGCTAAGGGACTGTATTATAGGAAACAACTATTCGAAATACTAAGTACTCGAATACCCTTCGTCTCACAATGGTGAGCAACGGGGTCTATCGGTTGTTTCCGAACAGAACACATAGCCAGCTGATAGCGTTTTACCGAACCTGACTGTACAACGCGGAGTTATATGAATACGAATAAAGTGTATATGAACGCGCACCTTCATAGAACATACAAAGTATTTCGAATAGTTGTTTCCTATAATACAGTCCCTTAGCCTAGCGGTTGGCATGCCTGCCTCTTGCACAAGGGGTCCCAGGTTCGATCCTGGCTGATGGAGCTTTGTATGATATATATATATATATATATATATATATATATATATATATATATACTTAGAAAAGCAAATGGATTTGTATGTAGCATTTATGGATCTGGAGAAGGCATATGATAGAGTTGATAGAGATGCTCTGTGGAAGGTATTAAGAATATGTGATGTGGGAGGCAAGTTGTTAGAAGCAGTGAAAAGTTTTTATCGAGGATGTAAGGCATGTGTACGTGTAGGAAGAGAGGAAAGTGATTGGTTCTCAGTGAATGTAGGTTTGCGGCAGGGGTGTGTGATGTCTCCATGGTTGTTTAATTTGTTTATGGATGGGGTTGTTAGGGAGGTGAATGCAAGAGTTTTGGAAAGAGGGGCAAGTATGAAGTCTGTTGGGGATGAGAGAGCTTGGGAAGTGAGTCAGTTGTTGTTCGCTGATGATACAGCGCTGGTGGCTGATTCATGTGAGAAACTGCAGAAGCTGGTGACTGAGTTTGGTAAAGTGTGTGAAAGAAGAAAGTTAAGAGTAAATGTGAATAAGAGCAAGGTTATTAGGTACAGTAGGGTTGAGGGTCAATTCAATTGGGAGGTGAGTTTGAATGGAGAAAAACTGGAGGAAGTGAAGTGTTTTAGATATCTGGGAGTGGATCTGGCAGCGGATGGAACCATGGAAGCGGAAGTGGATCATAGGGTGGGGGAGGGGGCGAAAATTCTGGGAGCCTTGAAGAATGTGTGCAAGTCGAGAACATTATCTCGGAAAGCAAAAATGGGTATGTTTGAAGGAATAGTGGTTCCAACAATGTTGTATGGTTGCGAGGCGTGGACTATGGATAGAGTTGTGCGCAGGAGGATGGATGTGCTGGAAATGAGATGTTTGAGGACAATGTGTGGTGTGAGGTGGTTTGATCGCGTAAGTAACGTAAGGGTAAGAGAGATGTGTGGAAATAAAAAGAGCATGGTTGAGAGAGCAGAAGAGGGTGTTTTGAAATGGTTTGGTCACATGGAGAGAATGAGTGAGGAAAGATTGACCAAGAGGATATATGTGTCGGAGGTGGAGGGAACGAGGAGAAGAGGGAGACCAAATTGGAGGTGGAAAGATGGAGTGAAAAAGATTTTGTGTGATCGGGGCCTGAACATGCAGGAGGGTGAAAGGAGGGCAAAGAATAGAGTGAATTGGACCGATGTGGTATACCGGGGTTGACGTGCTGTCAGTGGATTGAATCAAGGCATGTGTATGGGGGTGGGTTGGGCCATTTCTTTCGTCTGTTTCCTTGCGCTACCTCGCAAACGCGGGAGACAGCGACAAAGCAAAAAAAAAAAAAAAAAAATATATATATATATATATATATATATATATATATATATATATATATATATATATATATATATATATGTATGTATTGTCGAATGTATGTGATGATAGAGTGACAGATATAGGGTGTTTTGGTCGAGGTGGTGTGCAAAGTGAGAGGGTTAGGGGGAATGATTTGGTAAACAGAGAGGAGGTAGTAAAAGCTTTGCGGTAGATGAAAGGCGGTGGGTTTGGATGGTATTGCTGTGGAACCTATTAAAGAAGGGGTGACTGTGTTGTTGACTGGTTGGTGAGGATATTTAATGTATGTATGGTTCATGGTGAGGTGCCTGATGATTGGCGGAGCAAGTATAATGTCATTGTACAAAGGTAAAGGGGATAAAGGTAAGTGTTCAAATAACAGAGGCATAAGTTTGTAGAGTATTCCTTGGAAATTATATGGGAGGGTATTGATTGAGAGGGTGAAGGCATGTACAGAGCATCAGATTGGGGAAGAGCAGTGTTGTTTCAGAAGTGATAGAGGATGTGTGGATCAAGTGTTTGCTTTGAAGAATGTATGTGAGAAAAACTTAGAAAAGCAGATGGATTTGTATGTAACATTTATGAATCTGGAAAAGGTATATGATAGAGTTCATAGAGATGCTCTGTGGAAGGTATTAAGAGTATGTGGTGTGGGAGGTAAGTTGTTAGAAATAGTGAAAAGTTTTCGTCGAGGATGTGAGGCATGTGTACGATTAGGAAGAGAGGAAAGTGGGTGGTTCCCAGTGAATGTAGGTTTGCGGCAGGGGTGTGCGATGTCTCCATGGTTTGTTTGATTTGTTTATGGATGGGGTTGTTAGGGAGGTGAATGCAAGAGTTTTGGAGAGAGGGGCAGGTATGGTGGCTGATTCGAGCGAAAAATTGCAGAAGTTGGAGACTGCATTTGGTAAAGTGTGTGAAAGAAGGAAGCTGAGAGTAAATGTGAATAAGAGCATGGTTATTAGGGACAAGTAGATTGGGAGGTAAGTCTGAATGGAGAAGAACTGGAGGAAGTGAAGAGTTTTAGATATCTGGGAGTGGATTTGGCAGCGGATGGAACAATGGAAGCGGAAATGAGGCATAGGGTGGGGGAGGGGGCAAAGGTTCTGGGAGCATTGAAGAATGTGCGGAAGGCGAGAACATTATCTCGGAAAGCAAAAATTGGTATGTTTGAAGGAATAGTGGTTCCAACAATGTTATATGGTTGTGAGGCATGGGCGATAGATAGGGTTGTGCGGAGGAGGGTGGATGTGTTGGATATGAGAAGTTTGAGGACAATATGTGGTGTGAAGTGGTTTGATCGAGTAAATAATAATAGGGTAAAAGAGATGTGTGGTAATAAAAAGGGTGTGGTTGAGAGAGCAGAAGAAGGTGTATTGAAATGGTTTGGTTACATGTAGAGAATGAGTGAGAAAAGTTTAGCAAAGAGGATATATGTGTAAGAGGTGGAGGGAACGAGGACTGGGAGACCAAATTGGAGGTGGAAAGATGGAGTGAAAAAGATTTTGAGTAATTGGGGCCTAAACATGCAGGAGGGTGAAAGGCGTGCAAGGAATAGAGTTAATTGGAAAGATGTGGTATACCGGGGTCGACGTGCTGTCAATAGATTGAACCAGGGCATGTGAAGCGTCTGGGGTAAACCATGGAAAGTTTTGCGAGGCCTGGACGTGAAAAGGGAGCTGTGGTTTCGGTGCAATATACATGACATCTAGAGACTGATTGTGAACGAATGTGGACTTTGTTGTCGTTTCCTCGCGCTTCCTCGTGTGCACGCGGGGGGAGGGGGTTATCATTTCATGTGTGGTGGGGTGGCGGCAAGAATGGATTAAGCCAGCATGTATGAATATTTACATATATATATATATATATATATATATATATATATATATATATATATATATATATATATATATATATATATATATATATATATATATATAAATATATATATATATATATATATATATATATATATATATATATATATATATATATATATATATATATATATATATATATATGTAAATATATATATATATATATATATTTACATATATATATATATATATATATATATATATATATATATATATATATATATATATATATATATATATATATGTAAATATGTAAATATATATATATATATATATGCAATGGAAAAAGGTGAGAACAATGGAAGTAAGGGGAGTGGGGGAGGAATTGCATGTATTTAGGGAATCAGTGATGGATTGCGCAAAAGATGCTTGTGGCATGAGAAGCGTGGGAGGTGGGTTGATTAGAAAGGGTAGTGAGTGGTGGGATGAAGAAGTAAGATTATTAGTGAAAGAGAAGAGAGAGGCATTTGGACGATTTTTGCAGGGAAAAAATACAAGTGAGTGGGAGATGTATACAAGAAAGAGACAGGAGGTCAAGAGAAAGGTGCAAGAGGTGAAAAAGAGGGCAAATGAGAGTTGGGGTGAGAGAGTATCATTAAATTTTAGGGAGAATAAAAAGATGTTTTGGAAGGAGGTAAATAAAGTGCGTAAGACAAGGGAGCAAATGGGAACTTCAGTGAAGGGCGCTAATGGGGAGGTGATAACAAGTAGTGGTGATGTGAGAAGGAGTTGGAGTGAGTATTTTGAAGGTTTGTTGAATGCGTTTGATGATAGAGTGACAGATATAGGGTGTTTTGGTCGAGGTGGTGTGCAAAGTGAGAGGGTTAGGGAAAATGATTTGGTAAACAGAGAAGAGGTAGTGAAAGCTTTGTGGAAGATGAAAGCCGGCAAGGCAGCGGGTTTGGATGGTATTGCAGTGGAATTCATTAAAAAAGGGGGTGACTGTATTGTTGACTGGTTGGTAAGGTTATTTAATGTATGTATGACTCATGGTGAGGTGCCTGAGGATTGGCGGAATGCTTGCATAGTGCCATTGTACAAAGGCAAAGGGGATAAGAGTGAGTGCTCAAATTACAGAGGTATAAGTTTGTTGAGTATTCCTGGTAAATTATATGGGAGGGTATTGATTGACAGGGTGAAGGCATGTACAGAGCATCAGATTGGGGAAGAGCAGTGTGGTTTCAGAAGTGGTAGAGGATGTGTGGATCAGGTGTTTGCTTTGAAGAATGTATGTGAGAAATACTTAGAAAAGCAAATGGATTTGTATGTAGCATTTATGGATCTGGAGAAGGCTTATTATAGAGGTGATAGAGATGCTTTGTGGAAGGTATTAAGAATATATGGTGTGGGAGGCAAGTTGTTAAAAGCAGTGAAAAGTTTTTATCGAGGATGTAAGGCATGTGCACGTGTAGGAAGAGAGGAAAGTGATTGGTTCTCAGTGAATGTAGGTTTGCGGCAGGGGTGTGTGATGTTTCCATGGTTGTTTGATTTGTTTATGGATGGGGTTGGTAGGGAGGTGAATGCAAGAGTTTTGGAAAGAGGGGCAAGTATGAAGTCTGTTGTGGATGAGAGAGCTTGGGAAGTGAGTCAGTTGTTGTTCGCTGATGATACAGCGCTGGTGGCTGATTCATGTGAGAAACTGCAGAAGCTGGTGACTGAGTTTGGTAAAGTGTGTGAAAGAAGAAAGTTAACAGTAAATGTGAATAAGAGCAAGGTTATTAGGTACAGTAGGGTTGAGGGCCAAGTCAATTGGGAGGTGAGTTTGAATGGAGAAAAACTGGAGGAAGTAAAGTGTTTTAGATATCTGGGAGTGGATCTGGCAGCGGATGGAACCATGGAAGCGGAAGTGAATCATAGGGTGGGGGAGGGGGCGAAAATCCTGGGAGCCTTGAAGAATGTGTGGAAGTCGAGAACATTATCTCGGAAAGCAAAAATGGGTATGTTTGAAGGAATAGTGGTTCCAACAATGTTGTATGTTTGCGAGGCGTGGGCTATGGATAGAGTTGTGCGCAGGAGGATGGATGTGCTGGAAATGAGATGTTTGAGGACAATGTGTGGTGTGAGGTGGTTTGATCAAGTAAGTAATGTAAGGGTAAGAGAGATGTGTGGAAATAAAAAGAGCGTGGTTGAGAGAGCGGAAGAGGGTGTTCTGAAATGGTTTGGGCACATGGAGAGAATGAGTGAGGAAAGATTGACCAAGAGCATATATGTGTCGGAGGTGGAGGGAACGAGAAGTGGGAGACCAAATTGGAGGCTCTAAAAATGGAGTGAAAAAGATTTTGAGTGATCGCTGCCTGAACATGCAGGAGGGTGAAAGGCGTGCAAGGAATAGAGTGAATTGGATCGATGTGGTATACCGGGGTTGACGTGCTGTCAGTGGATTGAATCAGGGCATGTGAAGCGTCTGGGGTAAACTATGGAAAGTTGTGTGGGGCCTGGATGTGGAAAGGGAGCTGTGGTTTCGGGCATTATTGCATGACAGCTAGAGACTGAGTTTGAACGACTTGGGCCTTTGTTGTCTTTTCCTAGCGCTACCTCGCACACATGAGGGGGGGAGGGGGATGGTATTCCATGTGTGGCGAGGTGGCGATGGGAATGAATAAAGGCAGACAGTGTGAATTGTGTGCATGGGTATATATGTATGTGTCTGTGTGTGTATATATATATATGTGTACATTGAGATGTAGAGGTATGTATATTTGCGTGTGTGGACGTGTATGTATATACATGTGTATGGGGGTGGGTTGGGCCATTTCTTTTGTCTGTTTCCTTGCGCTATCTCGCAAACGCGGTAGACAGCGACAAAGCAAAATAAAAATGAAAAAATAAATATTTACATATATACATGTATATATATATATATATTTTTTTTTTTTTTTTTTTTATACTTTGTCGCTGTCTCCCGCGTTTGCGAGGTAGCGCAAGGAAACAGACGAAAGAAATGGCCCAACCCTCCCCATACACATGTACATACACACGTCCACACACGCAAATATACATACCTACACAGCTTTCCATGGTTTACCCCGGACGCTTCACATGCCTTGATTCAATCCACTGACAGCACGTCAACCCCTGTATACCACATCGCTCCAATTCACTCTATTCCTTGCCCTCCTTTCACCCTCCTGCATGTTCAGGCCCCGATCACACAAAATCCTTTTCACTCCATCTTTCCACCTCCAATTTGGTCTCCCTCTTCTCCTCGTTCCCTCCACCTCCGACACATATATCCTCTTGGTCAATCTTTCCTCACTCATTCTCTCCATGTGCCCAAACCATTTCAAAACACCCTCTTCTGCTCTCTCAACCACGCTCTTTTTATTTCCACACATCTCTCTTACCCTTACGTTACTTACTCGATCAAACCACCTCACACCACACATTGTCCTCAAACATCTCATTTCCAGCACATCCATCCTCCTGCGCACAACTCTATCCATAGCCCACGCCTCGCAACCATACAACATTGTTGGAACTACTATTCCTTCAAACATACCCATTTTTGCTTTCCGGGATAATGTTCTCGACTTCCACACATTTTTCAAGGCTCCCAAAATTTTCGCCCCCTACCCCACCCTATGATCCACTTCCGCTTCCATGGTTCCATCCGCTGACAGATCCACTCCCAGATATCTAAAACACTTCACTTCCTCCAGTTTTTCTCCATTCAAACTCACCTCCCAATTGACTTGACCCTCAACCCTACTGTACCTAATAACCTTGCTCTTATTCACATTTACTCTTAACTTTCTTCTTCCACACACTTTACCAAACTCCGTCACCAGCTTCTGCAGTTTCTCACATGAATCCGCCACCAGCGCTGTATCATCAGCGAACAACAACTGACTCACTTCCCAAGCTCTCTCATCCCCAACAGACCTCATACTTGCCCCTCTTTCCAAGACTCTTGCATTTACCTCCCTAACAACCCCATCCATAAACAAATTAAACAACCATGGAGACATCACACACCCCTGACGCAAACCTACATTCACTGAGAACCAATCACTTTCCTCTCTTCCTACACGTACACATGCCTTACATCCTCGATAAAAACTTTTCACTGCTTCTAACAACTTGCCTCCCACACCATATATTCTTAATACCTTCCACAGAGCATCTCTATCAACTCTATCATATGCCTTCTCCAGATCCATAAATGCTACATACAAATCCATTTGCTTTTCTAAGTATTTCTCACATACATTCTTCAAAGCAAACACCTGATCCACACATCCTCTCCCACTTCTGAAACCACACTGCTCTTCCCCAATCTGATGCTCTGTACATGCCTTCACCCTCTCAATCAATACCCTCCCATATAATTTACCAGGAATACTCAACAAACTTATACCTCTGTAATTTGAGCACTCACTCTTATCCCCTTTGCCTTTGTACAATGGCACTATGCACGCATTCCGCCAATCCTCAGGCACCTCACCATGAGTCATACATACATTAAATAACCTTACCAACCAGTCAACAATACAGTCACCCCCTTTTTTAATAAATTCCACTGCAATACCATCCAAACCTGCTGCCTTGCCGGTTTTCATCTTCCGCAAAGCTTTTACTACCTCTTCTCTGTTTACCAAATCATTTTCCCTAACCCTCTCACTTTGCACACCACCTCGACCCAAACACCCTATATCTGCCACTCTGTCATCAGACACATATATATATATATATATATATATATATATATATATATATATATATATATATATATATATATATATATATATACATATATATATATATATATATATATTTCTTTCAAACAATTCGCCATTTCCCGCATTAGCGAGGTAGCGTTAAGAACAGAGGACTGGGCCTTTGAGGGAATACCCTCACCTGGCCGAATTCTCTGTTCCTTCTTTTGGAAAAAAAAAAAAAAAAAAAAAAAAACGAGAGGGGAGGATTTCCAGCCCCCCCCGCTCCCTCCCCTTTTAGTCGCCTTCTACGACACGCAGGGAATACGTGGGAAGTATTCTTTCTCCCCTATCCCCAGGGATATATATATATGAAGTCTGTTGGGGATGAGAGAGCTTGGGAAGTGAGTCAGTTGTTGTTCGCTGATGATACAGCGCTGGTGGCGGATTCATGTGAGAAACTGCAGAAGCTGGTGACGGAGTTTGGTAAAGTGTGTGGAAGAAGAAAGTTAAGAGTAAATGTGAATAAGAGCAAGGTTATTAGGTACAGTAGGGTTGAGGGTCAAGTCAATTGGGAGGTGAGTTTGAATGGAGAAAAACTGGAGGAAGTGAAGTGTTTTAGATATCTGGGAGTGGATCTGTCAGCGGATGGAACCATGGAAGCGGAAGTGGATCATAGGGTGGGGGAGGGGGCGAAAATTTTGGGAGCCTTGAAAAATGTGTGGAAGTCGAGAACATTATCTCGGAAAGCAAAAATGGGTATGTTTGAAGGAATAGTAGTTCCAACAATGTTGTATGGTTGCGAGGCGTGGGCTATGGATAGAGTTGTGCGCAGGAGGATGGATGTGCTGGAAATGAGATGTTTGAGGACAATGTGTGGTGTGAGGTGGTTTGATCGAGTAAGTAACGTAAGGGTAAGAGAGATGTGTGGAAATAAAAAGAGCGTGGTTGAGAGAGCAGAAGAGGGTGTTTTGAAGTGGTTTGGGCACATGGAGAGAATGAGTGAGGAAAGATTGACCAAGAGGATATATGTGTCGGAGGTGGAGGGAACGAGGAGAAGAGGGAGACCAAATTGGAGGTGGAAAGATGGAGTGAAAAGGATTTTGTGTGATCGGGGCCTGAACATGCAGGAGGGTGAAAGGAGGGCAAGAAATAGAGTGAATTGGAGCGATGTGGTATACAGGGGTTGACGTGCTGTCAGTGGATTGAATCAAGGCATGTGAAGCGTCCGGGGTAAACATGGAAAGCTGTGTAGGTATGTATATTTGCGTGTGTGGACGTGTGTATGTACATGTGTATGGGGGGGGGTTGGGCCATTTCTTTCGTCTGCTTCCTTGCGCTACCTCGCAAACGCGGGAGACAGCGACAAAGTATAAAAAAAAAAAAAAAAAAAAAAATATATATATATATATATATATATATATATATATATATATATATATATATATATATATATATATATATATATATATATATATATAATTCTTTATTGAATGTTAACAGACTGAAGTTGAACTTCCAACACTGGAATAGTAGTAGCAGCAGTAGTAGTCGTAGTAGTAGTAGTAGTAGCAGAAATAATATTAGTAGTAACAGTACCAGTAGCAAAGGTAGAAGTAATAGCGGTAGTAGTAAAAGTAGTAGTACCAGTAGTAGAAGTAGTAAAAGTAGTAGTACCAGTAGCAGTAGTAGTGACAGAAATATTAGCGGTGGTAGTAGTAGTAGTAGTAGTAGTAGTCGTAATAGTTCCAGAAATAAGCGCATGAAATGATCGTATGTCAAACCCAAAACTATGCCTTTTATGTTTTTGTGTATATGCGATGTGAAATATGACTACAGCTGGTGACAAGAAATATTTAATTGTACAAAAAAAAAAAGTATTTACAAAAATAAAGAGAGGAAAACATGATGTGAAATGATAAACTTAATTTAGGTGTAAAAATATTGAATTTAGAATGTCATGATTCATTCTGTGAAACAACATGTGCTTGTTAGTCACATTATTGTGACGAGAAATGTTGAGATTCATTCAAGTTCATTCTGCCTCCGATTACATGACAGAGAACCTTGATTCTTGTTAGAATTGGATTATAAAATCTAGGCTTATAAGCCAAGCACTGGAGCATCTAAGGCTATTCAGTGCTCTTCATACAGTTTAGAATATTCTTAGAATATCATTTAAACCCAAACAAATGACCTATTCCAGTTTTGATAGACCAAGAAGAGGAGAACGTAAAGTATAGGAGAGAAAGTAGCCTACATGTGTTGGTGTGAGAGCCAGCTCAAGCTTGACCTTTGCAGCTTGGTTAAACCTACGTACTAGAGACAGAAGACTCCTCGCTGCCATAGCTCAAGCCATCACTGTTCATACACAAACCCCACCACCACCACCACGTTAACGTCCATGTAGATCGGGAGGGTGTTGTTGTTAGAGTTGATTACATTATTATATTTCTTTCTCCTTTATCTTATATCAATTACTCTCACTGAGGAATGGTGGGCTACTTAGCTCATTTTGGCTAGGACAACTTCTAGCGGCACCAATTTCTTACATGTAATGATATAATCGCATTTAATGAACTCCATAAACCGAGTTCCATAACTCTATCATTTTGAAAACAGTGGTTTTACCGATAACCCCATAAAGCAATGGGTTATATGTCATAAAATGGTAAAACTTCAATAAATAAAAGGTCGTAGTTGAAGTTATTCACAATTTATACCCTTTTTGAACCTTCAGTACTATAGCGAAGCAATTTTCCAGTCTTTTCCTTAACAGTGTATTTTCTTATGGGTAACTTTCTAAGTATGCAAAGAAGAACTTTCTAAGTGTGTTAAGTGGAATTTTCTAAGTGCATACAAGAGGAACTCGGACAACAGATGAACAGCTGATGGAAGCTGTCAAATTCCAGATGATCGAAACGCTTCGAGAAACTGCTTCACGAACCTTTCAGCTCGGAACACGAGATATGATGTGAACCATAGTGGAGGTGAGCGGTGCCTTCCTAGGCTCTTGTCATGAGTAACCCTTATATTGTCACGCTGTCATAGGCAGCCCTACTGTTGTAGTGTCATGGGTAGTCCAGTTGTTGTGTTGTTGCCAGGGGCAGCCTTATAGCTCTGCCGTTGTCAAGGGTGGCGCTTGTTGTGATGTTGCCATAGCAACCCTATTGTTGTGATGTTGCCATGGCAGCCCTTCTGTTGTGATTTTGAACTAAGATGCATGACTAATGGCAAGGGCAACACCCGGCCTGATCTTCGGACCTGGTCTCATGGCCCAGGGGATGGTTCACACCCGGCCTGACCCCAGAACGAGTCTAAAGACCAAAGGGAAGAAACATGGCAGCCACATCTGGGCTGACCCCTGGACCGGGTCTTACGACCAGGAGGAGGGAATAGGGTAGCCATACCCGGGCTGGACCCTTACCACTCCCTGGCCCTCACGGGGACCAACAGTCTATTTAGAAAATCGAGTTGTCACTCAGGAAGCGCTGGTCGTACGTGATCGAAATTATCTGATTTCTCAGCATAAGACTGGAATTGTAGAAGGACAGTCGAACTCCAGATTTAGACAAGAAATATGAAATGAATTTGCGTCTATCATCTACTTACAATACGTAGTTGTTGAAGGATTGTCTATATTTCATTTCAGGCAACAAATACCTCGATATGAGCACACTGAACAGAAAACAGTTAACTTTTGAGAGAATCTGCTGCACGAACGCCGTGATCTTCTGCCGCAATACAGCTGGAGCTGGTAATTAAGCGAGGCTTACCAGAAGTTAGAGAGATCCATCCATGAGTACGAAGCTACCCTGGCGGTAGTAAGGAACTGGGTCCTCTGAAGAGGAGCAGCATCGTGGCTGGAGTGGCTGAGGCTCTTAGGTCTGGAAATGTCTCAACGGCTCCTGGGAGTAAGAGCGCCCGCTCTTAGTTCTGGAAGCTCTCAGTAGCGCTACAGCTAGGGTAGGCCTCGCTCTTCGATCTGGAAAGATCTCAGCAGCACCATGGCTGGAGTAGCTCCAGCTCCTGGCTCTGGAAAGGTCTTAGCAGCGGTATGGCTAGGACAGACCCAGCTCTTGCCTTTGGAGGGGTATCAGCGGCGCCATGGTTGGGGTAGCCCCGCTTCTGCATTTGGCATGTCTCAGCGGAGCAGTACCATGGATTAGAGACCTCTATTCCTAATTGAGACTTTCCCTCACATGCCTGAATTTCAGCAATTCTAAGGACTGAAGCAGCTGGTAAGAGGAAGTTAAAAGTGGCTTCTATCTGTATGATTTTTATAGGAACTGCATCGTTTGAGACGACAAAAGCAGTGACAACAGAAGACTCAGCTTTTCTTTGTTCGTCAACAGACTTGTGGAATCAGTAGGATACGCGACAACCTATGGTGTATTTGCATCACATGTACGAAACCTATTCATGGGAAGATTTATGCAAGAAGTAAATATATATATATATATATATATATATATATATATATATATATATATATATATATATATATATATATATATATATATATATATATATATATATATATATATATATATAAATAATTTTTTTTCTTTTCTTTTAAACTATTCGCAATTTCCCGCGTTAGCGAGGTAGCGTTAAGAACAGAGGACTGGGCCTTTTTTGGAATATCCACACCTGGCCCCCTCTGTTCCTTCTTTTGGAAAATTAAAAAAAAAGAAAAAAAACGAGAGCGGAGGATTTTCAGCCCCCCACTCCCTCCCCTTTTAGTCGCCTTCTACTACACGCAGGGAATAGGTGGGAAGTATTCTTATTCCCCTATACCCAGGGATAATATATATATATATATATATATATATATATATATATATATATATATATATATATATATATATATATATAGGGAGAAAGAATACTTCCCACGTATTCCCTGCGTGTAGTAGAAGGCGACTAAAAGGGAAGAGAGCGGGGGGCTAGAAATCTTCCCCCGTCATTGTTTTTTTTTTGATTTTCCAAAGGAAGGAAAAGAGAAGGGGGCCGGGTGAGGATGTTTCCTCAAAGGCCCAATCCTCTGTTCTTAACGCTACCTCGCTAATTCGGGAGATGGCGGATAGTATGAAAAAAGAAAAGAAAAAAAAAAAAAAAAATTATATATATATATATATATATATATATATATATATATATATATATATATATATATATATATATATATATATGAGATTACACTAAGAGTTAGATTGGCAATAACGAGAGCAAACACGGAGGTGGTGAGCACGCAAGTGTTGTGAACTAATGTCGGCAATGCCTCGCTTCGGGTGTTGGCAGGGCGATAAAAAGAGGCATTAAACCTTGGAAGGAGAGCCGGCGATGACGTGAGGAGAGTGAGTCAGGAGATCCTTGGTCGTGACACCAA
>NC_092267.1:2075242-2085242 GCF_036320965.1 Panulirus ornatus
AAAAGTATTCTTAATCCCTTATCCCCAGGGATAGGAGTATATATATATATATATATATATTTTTTTTTTTTTGCTTTGTCGCTGTCTCCCGCGTTTGCGAGGTAGCGCAAGGAAACAGACGAAAGAAATGGCCCAACCCACCGCCATACACATGTATATACATACGTCCACACACGCAAATATACATACCTACAGAGCTTTCCATGGTTTACCCCAGACGCTTCACATGCCCTGATTCAATCCACTGACAGCACGTCAACCCCGGCATACGACATCGATCCAATTCACTCTATTCCTTGCCCTCCTTTCACCCTCCTGCATGTTCACGCCCCGATCATACAAAATCTTTTTCACTCCATCTTTCCACCTCCAATTTGGTCTCCCACTTCTCCTCGTTCCCTCCACCTCCGACACATATAACCTCTTGGTCAATCTTTCCTCACTCATTCTCTCCATATGCCCAAACCATTTCAAAACACCCTCCTCTGCTCTCTCAACCACGCTCTTTTTATTTCCACACATCTCTCTTACCCTTACGTTACTTACTCGATCAAACCACCTCACACCACACATTGTCCTCAAACATCTCATTTCCAACACATCCATCCTCCTGCGCACAACTCTATCCATAGCCCACGCCTCGCAACCATACAACATTGTTGGAACCACCATTCCTTCAAACATACCCATTTTTGCTTTCCGAGATAATGTTCTCGACTTCCACACATTCTTCAAGGCTCCCAGGATTGGGAGGTAAGTTTGAATGGAGAAAAACTGGAGGAAGTAAAGTGTTTTAGATATCTGGGAGTGGATCTGGCAGCGGATGGAACCATGGAAGCGGAAGTGGATCATAGGGTGGGGGAGGGGGCGAAAATTCTGGGAGCCTTGAAGAATGTGTGCAAGTCGAGAACATTATCTCGGAAAGCAAAAATGGGTATGTTTGAAGGAATAGGGGTTCCAACAATGTTGTATGGTTGCGAGGCGTGGACTATGGATAGAGTTGTGCGCAGGAGGATGGATGTGCTGGAAATGAGATGTTTGAGGACAATGTGTGGTGTGAGGTGGTTTGATAGAGTAAGTAACGTAAGGGTAAGAGAGATGTATGGAAATAAAAAGAGCGTGGTTGAGAGAGCAGAAGAGGGTGTTTTGAAATGGTTTGGGCACATGGAGAGAATGAGTGAGGAAAGATTGACCAAGAGGATATATGTGTCGCAGGTGGAGGGAACGAGGAGAAGTGGGAGACCAAATTGGAGGTGGAAAGATGGAGTGAAAAAGATTTTGTTTGATCGGGGCCTGAACATGCAGGAGGGTGAAAGGAGGGCAAGGAATAGAATGAATTGGATCGATGTGGTATACCGGGGTTGACGTGCTGTCAGTGGATTGAATCAGAGCATGTGAAGCGTCTGGGGTAAACCATGGAAAGCTGCGTAGGTATGTATATTTGCGTGTGTGGACGTATGTATATGCATGTGTATGGGGGTGGGTTGGGCCATTTCTTTCGTCTGTTTCCTTGCGCTACCTCGCAAACGCGGGAGACAGCGACATAGCAAAAAAAAAAAAATATGTGTATATATATATATATATATATATATATGCTCTGTACATGCCTTCACCCTCTCAATCAATACCCTCCCATATAATTTACCAGGAATACTCAACAAACTTATACCTCTGTAATTTGAGCATTCACTCTTATCCCCTTTGCCTTTGTACAATGGCACTATGCACGCATTCCACCAATCCTCAGGCACCTCACCATGCGTCATACATACATTAAATAACCTTACCAACCAGTCAACAATACAGTCACCCCCTTTTTTAATAAATTCCACTGCAATACCATCCAAACCTGCTGCCTTGCCGGCTTTCATCTTCCGCAAAGCTTTCACTACCTCTTCTCTGTTTACCAAATCATTTTCCCCAACCCTCTCACTTTGCACACCATCTCGACCAAAACACCCTATATCTGCCACTCTATCATCAAACACATTCAACAAACCTTCAAAATACTCACTCCATCTCCTTCTCACATCACCACTACTTGTTATCACCTCCCCATTTGCGCCCTTCACTGAAGTTCCCATTTGCTCCCTTGTCTTACGCACTTTATTTACCTCCTTCCAGAACACCTTTTTATTCTCCCTAAAATTTAATGATACTCTCTCACCCCAACTCTCATTTGCCCTTTTTTTCACCTCTTGCACCTTTCTCTTGACCTCCTGTCTCTTTCTTTTATACATCTCCCACTCAATTGCATTGGGGAAGATTGGGGAAGAGCAGTGTGGTTTCAGAAGTGGTAGAGGATGTGTGGATCAGGTGTTTGCTTTGAAGAATGTATGTGTGAAATACTTAGAAAAGCAAATGGATTTGTATGTAGCATTTATGGATCTGGAGAAGGCATATGATAGAGTTGATAGAGATGCTCTGTGGAAGGTATTAAGAATATATGGTGTGGGAGGAAAGTTGTTAGAAGCAGTGAAAAGTTTTTATCGAGGATGTAAGGCATGTGTACGTGTAGGAAGAGAGGAAAGTGATTGGTTCTCAGTGAATGTAGGTTTGCGGCAGGGGTGTGTGATGTCTCCATGGTTGTTTAATTTGTTTATGGATGGGGTTGTTAGGGAGGTGAATGCAAGAGTTTTGGAAAGAGGGGCAAGTATGAAGTCTGTTGGGGATGAGAGAGCTTGGGAAGTGAGTCAGTTGTTGTTCGCTGATGATACAGCGCTGGTGGCTGATTCATGTGAGAAACTGCAGAAGCTGGTGACTGAGTTTGGTAAAGTGTGTGGAAGAAGAAAGTTAAGAGTAAATGTGAATAAGAGCAAGGTTATTAGGTACAGTAGGGTTGAGGGTCAAGTCAATTGGGAGGTGAGTTTGAATGGAGAAAAACTGGAGGAAGTGAAGTGTTTTAGATATCTGGGAGTGGACCTGGCAGCGGATGGAACCATGGAAGCGGAAGTGGATCATAGGGTGGGGGAGGGGGCGAAAATTCTGGGGGCCTTGAAGAATGTGTGGAAGTCGAGAACATTATCTCGGAAAGCAAAAATGGGTATGTTTGAAGGAATAGTGGTTCCAACAATGTTGTATGGATGCGAGGCGTGGGCTATGGATAGAGTTGTGCGCAGGAGGATGGATGTGCTGGAAATGAGATGTTTGAGGACAATGTGTGGTGTGAGGTGGTTTGATCGAGTGAGTAACGTAAGGGTAAGAGAGATGTGTGGAAATAAAAAGAGCGTGGTTGAGAGAGCAGAAGAGGGTGTTTTGAAGTGGTTTGGGCACATGGAGAGAATGAGTGAGGAAAGATTGACCAAGAGGATATATGTGTCGGAGGTGGAGGGAACGAGGAGAAGAGGGAGACCAAATTGGAGGTGGAAAGATGGAGTGAAAAAGATTTTGTGTGATCGGGGCCTGAACATGCAGGAGGGTGAAAGGAGGGCAAGGAATAGAGTGAATTGGAGCGATGTGGTATACCGGGGTTGACGTGCTGTCAGTGGATTGAATCAAGGCATGTGAAGCGTCTGGGGTAAACCATGGAAAGCTGTGTAGGTATGTATATTTGCGTGTGTGGACGTATGTATATACATTTGTATGGGGGGGGTTGGGCCATTTCTTTCGTCTGTTTCCTTGCGCTACCTCGCAAACGCGGGAGACAGCGACAAAGTATAAAAAAAAAATATATATATATATATATATATATATATATATATATATATATATATATATATATATATATATATATATATAGGTAATTAAGCACACACACACACACACACACACACACACACACACACATACACACACACACACATACATACATACATACATACATACATACATACATACATACATACATACATGCATACATGTACACACACACACACACACACACACACACACACACACACACACACACACCGGGCAATGACCTGGACTTCGTACACTGAAAGCATTCATTTCTGAAGAAAATATGGATAGAACCGTTTCATTAAAACTCGGATAATTTCGCCAAAATAACAAGAGGAAATTCCACCAGTTACCAACTAGAGTGGTGCTGCTGCAGCTCTGGCCTCGGAAAAATAAGAACTTAAAAGAGTGAGGTGGGAAAACGCCGGGGTATAGAAAATGAGGCGGGGGGCGACCCAGATGGTGGCGGTGGTGTGTGTGTGTGTGTGTGTGTGTGTGTGTGTGTAATTACCTATCTGTAATTACCTCTTTGTACTGTCCAGAGAGGAAATTTTACACTTGTGGGGTCCCTTGTGTGTTTGTTTGTGTGTGTGTGTGTATGTGTGTGTGTGTGTGTGTACGTGTGTGTGTGTGTGTGTGTGTGTGTGTGTGTGTGTGTGTGTGTGTGTGTGTGTGTGTGTGTGCGTGTATTTGTGTGTGTGTGTGTGTGTGTGTGTGTGTGTGTGTGTGTGTGTGTGTGTGTGTACATGTATGCATGTATTTGTGCGTGTATGTATGTGTGTGTGTGTGTGTGTGTGTGTGTGTGTGTGTGTGTGTGTGTGTGTGTGTACATGTATGCATGTATTTGTGCGTGTATGTATGTGTGTGTGTGTGTGTGTGTGTGTGTGTGTGTGTGTGTGTGTGTGTGTGTGTACATGTATGCATGTATTTGTGCGTGTATGTATGTGTGTGTGTGTGTGTGTGTGTGTGTGTGTGTGTGTGTGTGTGTGTGTGTGTACATGTATGCATGTATTTGTGCGTGTATGTATGTGTGTGTACGTGTGTGTGTGTGTGTGTGTGTGTGTGTGTGTGTGTGTGTGTACATGTATGCATGTATTTGTGCGTGTATGTATGTATGTGTGTGTGTGTGTGTGTGTGTGTGTGTGTGTGTGTGTGTGTGTGTGTAAATGTATGCATGTATTTGTGGGTGTATGTATGTATGTGTGTGTGTGTGTGTGTGTGTGTGTGTGTGTGTGTGTGTGTGTGTGTGTACATGTATGCATGTATTTGTGCGTGTATGTATGTGTGTGTGTGTGTGTGTGTGTGTGTGTGTGTGTGTGTGTGTGTGTGTGTGTACATGTATGCATGTATTTGTGCGTGTATGTATGTGTGTGTACGTGTGTGTGTGTGTGTGTGTGTGTGTGTGTGTGTGTGTGTGTGTGTACATGTATGCATGTATTTGTGCGTGTATGTATGTATGTGTGTGTGTGTGTGTGTGTGTGTGTGTGTGTGTGTGTGTGTGTGTGAGACAGCATATTTGGTGTTCACAAACGTCCAGACTGACAGACAACTTGCCTATGAGTAGTGAATCTGTTATTTCGTCAACTTCATCACGTCAACGCTGGATTCATCATACCAGCGGCCACATACACCTACATCTCTCCCAGTCGCGTCACTAACAGACTAGTCTACCCTGTGTCCCTTCTTCGTACTCCCCGTTTTCTTCAGCCTCCTCCTCCTCCTCCCAGCGTTTTCCTTCTTCTTACGTGAGAGCAGTTGATGCCACGCAGTCTATCCCGTTCTTGGATTTCCAGCTGGGCGTCTCAAATCACGGTTGTCCAGTTTACATTTTCCTTGGCATGTGTCATCATGTGTCCGATTCTTTGCACGTGACTGTGGCTTGGGTCCAGTTCACATTTTCCTTAGCATGTGTCATCATGTGTCCGATTCTTTGCACGTGACTGTGGCTTGGGTCTAGTTTATATTCCCCGTGGCATGTGTCATGTCTCCCATTCCTTGCACATGACTGTGGCTTATTTCCTGAAAATCACTTCCACTACTGATGTAGCTTTAAAATCCTTTTTCATCTCGGTGTTTCTCATCTCAAACTCACACACACACACACACACACACACACACACACACACACACACACACACACACACACACACACAATAACACACGTATACACACATATACAAACACCCAATCAAACTGGATCTGTGAACTAGATTAGGTCGTGATTAGCCAAGCTTTCGTAAGATATATCGAAACTGGTTTTTGATTGGTGGTGCATCAACTACGATATATCGCTGTTATTACACTTTAATCTTTTTCAACATTCATCTCTTTCACTTTCATAAACTGCCTTCCTTGTTCTCCTATACTAGCAAGGTCTGCTCTAGCCTTCTCTCTCTCTCTCTCTCTCTCTCTCTCTCTCTCTCTCTCTCTCTCTCTCTCTCTCTCTCTCTCTATGAATTACTTCTTTTAAAGACAAAAAAAAACTTAAACACACAGCTGTACTTCAATTTACATATATTACGAGCGACACAATGTATTCTGACTCAAATGTGAAACTGTGGACGTATTCAATTTAATGTCCTTATGTACTACAGATATACGAAATATGTGAAGGAAACGTACCGCAAATCGCGCCTCCTGTATTGTATACCGAAGCCTCAGTGCTGTGACATTAATCATCATTTATTCATCTGGAAAATGTATGCAAAAAAGTTATTACCATCTTTACCTGTCCTTACGGCCTATTTCTAATTCGTGGTTATCATGGGGTATGATTATCATCATTGTCAGTCTATAGCATCATCTCTTTTATCATGTATATTTATGTGTTTCTCGTTACTGAAATTTAGCAGATTGTATTTTGGTATATTTGACGTCAAACGAAGATAGACGAACACGACAGCCTACCTGAGGAAAATAAGATTAGAAAACAGATTAAGTTTAGGCTCGAAACTAAGCACTGGTTTATCCTGGGGGTCTAAGATTACTAATTACCGAGAGATGATGCAAAACATTCATGGATGAACAAAACATGGTTCATAAGGCCAGACAATATCACACACAAGCCCTATCAACCGTGAGCATAATGGTGTTGATTAAGATTCATCTATATCATGATTCACACTGAGCAGGTGAATGAATCACCCACATCTGCATGAGGAGATTCGTTTTCGTAATAAGATTTACAGTGAAAACATGTTTTCATGAGAGTTACGTTAAGAAGGGTGGGTAATGGACACTCTCCTACGTACAGATAATGTGAAGGCTAATGGTAAGGTGTACCTAACCCTACTGAACACCCACTTGGCTGTTAAGATGTCAGTGAACGAGGCCTCATCAGCAAACATAAGTTGACGATATCCTCAACATGTGCTGGACATTGGAAAGAGGTGATAACAATTTATACCTATGGGTGAAGGAGGGTTCGAACCCGGAGTGGCATGCTGGTACGCTATTCGTGTGTCTAGTACGTGTTAAAGATATGTAAACTCACCGTCGTGTTGGAGGTCTGCCACACAGTAAGACCGGGTTCGAATCCTGCTCACTATGAGACGCGGGCACAGGCTGTCCTTACCTCGCAGGTTACGTGATGTGACGGGGAATCTCATGGACCACCGGATGGTCTATTGGTCAGCGTATACCAGCTTGCCACACAGAAGGACCGGGTTCGAATCTTCCTCACCCATGGGTAAATCTTTATCATAAGTGGACAATACTAAATGGAGGTCAACTGATGATTAAGATACTTTGATATCCTACAATACACTTGTCCTCTCGTCAATGATGAGAGAGGAGGAGAATTCTGGAGCACGTCTTTCTTCGAGGTGAGATCAACGATGAATCTGGGTGTCCTAGTGGCCATCTCCACTGGGGAGATGTGATTATACACGAAAGTGCACTCGGCGTTATCGTGTTTCATTGTTCCAACAACTTAAGGACAGCTGGCCCATTACTCCCTGCGTGGTGCACAGACTAACGCCAAACAACATCTTGTCCGACACAACAAAATGTCGAGGCAACGTACGTTGGTTCGAAACCAACAACATTGTTTCAACCTTCATACCAAACGGTGAACTATATACTTCCAGTATGTGAAGACATACGATATACACAATACAGTTTGGTAATGATATGAGAGTAATAAGACGAAAACAACATAGTAACGTAACAAAGCAAAGTAATGAGGTCGAAGTTTCGGATACTCCCATAAGAAGTGAGAAGCTTCAGATCCTCCCATAACAATGCTCAAAGCTTCGAATCCTCCTGTAACAAGCTCGAAGTTTCGAATCCTCCCGTAACAAGCTCGAAGCTTCGAATCCTCCCGTGACAAGCTCGAAGCTTCGGATGCTCTCACCAGGACTGACAGACGCCTTGCTATTACGTCACGAACCTAGGACAATATAGCGGCAGCAGATTCTCGCAACAAATAATAATGATAATAATAGTATAATGATAATGATAATGATGATAATGATAATGATATTAAACGTGTAGCTGAGAGAGCTAATGAAGATGTGGTGAAATGGTTAGGACATATGGAGAGGATGAGTGAGGAAAGATTGACAAAGAGGATATATGTGTCAGAAGTGAAAGGAACAAGAAGAACGGGAAGATCAAATTGGAGATGGAAGGATGGAGTGAAACTCATTTTGAGCAATCTGGGCCTGAACATACAAGAGGGTGAAAGGCGTGGATGGGATAGACTGCTGTCAGTAGACTGAACCAAGGCATATGAAAAGTCTGGGGGAAACCATGGAAAGGTCTGTGGAGCCTGGATGTGGCTAGGGAGCTGCGGTTTCCGTGTATTATACATGACAGCTAAAGAATGGATGTGAGCGGATGTAGCCTTCCTTCGTCTGTTCCTGGTGCAACCTCGCTAATGCGAGACATGTCGATCAAGTATGAAAAAGAATGATAATACAAAAGGAATTCAAGCAGCAACAGGTGACTGGGTTCATTCCACGTTGTTTGCGATAAAGGAAGAGACATGAAACTCGCAGATCAGTGCGAGTAGCAAAGCATAAATAAGGATCAAAGGGAAACATCTTGCAAGCTGTAAGGTCATTTGACTTAGCAGACGCAACTAATGATAGTCGTGGACTTGAAAGATAATGATGATTATGATAGGAATACCTTACCTTCGTAGTCAGTAAGGACTTTACGTGTTATTTGCTATTAAGTATTCCTTTGAAGACTGTATTAAGTTATTCTCACCCGCTGGCCATTCTCAAAAAGCAAATGGTCGTCCAGACAGTTCGACGATTTGGTCTGACACGTTCTTAGTAAAGGGGAAGAAAAAAAAAAAAAAAACAGACTCTTCACCCAGGCAGAGATCGAGATTAATCATCTAGGCTGCACTTCCGAGTGATTAATCATCAAGGCTGCACTTCCGAGTGATTAATCATCTAGGCTACACTTCCGAGTGATTAATCATCTAGGCTGCACTTCCGAGTGATTAATCATTTGGGCTGCACTTCCGAGTGATTAATCATCTAGGCTGCACTTCCGAGTGATTAATCATCTAGGCTGCACTTCCGAGTGATTAATCATCTAGGCTACACTTCCGAGTGATTAATCATCTAGGCTGCACTTCCGAGTGATTAATCATCTAGGCTGCACTTCCGAGTGATTAATCATCTAGGCTGCACTTCCGAGTGATTAATCATCTAGGCTGCACTTCCGAGTGATTAATCATCTAGGCTACACTTCCGAGTGATTAATCATCTAGGCTGCACTTCCGAGTGATTAATCATCTAGGCTACACTTCCGAGTGATTAATCATCTAGGCTGCACTTCCGAGTGATTAATCATCTAGGCTGCACTTCCGAGTGATTAATCATCTAGGCTGCACTTTCGAGTGATTAATCATCTAGGCTACACTTCCGAGTGATTAATCATCAAGGCTGCACTTCCGAGTGATTAATCATTTGGGCTGCACTTCCGAGTGATTAATCATCTAGGCTGCACTTCCGAGTGATTAATCATCTAGGCTGCACTTCCGAGTGATTAATCATCTAGGCTGCACTTCCGAGTGATTAATCATCAAGGCTGCACTTCCGAGTGATTAATCATCTAGGCTACACTTCCGAGTGATTAATCATCTAGGCTGCACTTCCGAGTGATTAATCATTTGGGCTGCACTTCCGAGTGATTAATCATCTAGGCTGCACTTCCGAGTGATTAATCATCTAGGCTGCACTTCCGAGTGATTAATCATCTAGGCTACACTTCCGAGTGATTAATCATCTAGGCTGCACTTCCGAGTGATTAATCATCTAGGCTGCACTTCCGAGTGATTAATCATCTAGTCTGCACTTCCGAG